>NW_015112838.1:120214-137961 GCF_001443285.1 Poecilia latipinna
CCTGGAGCATTGAAATAAATGAGGCTCCGGCGAGCAGAGCTGCAACTTTTGTCAACACTACACTAAATGTTATGAGCTGTAGGTGTGTTGTGTAGCAAGAATCCACTAGCCAAACACATTAAAAAACTTTTGAACTGAAAACACTGGCACATGTTAAACAAAGGAAAGCTGAAAAACAGATAGTAATCCACAGTGGGATTACAGCGTCACATCGGGAGAATAAGGTTTTGTTATGTTTATTTTCTGTTTTTTTTCTTTTCTTTTTTTTTTGGGGGGGGGAAGTAAAAAAAAAAAAAAAGGCATTTATTCAGCAAATGAACAATGCTAGTTTGTCCAGCACACTCTGAACTCAGCAGGACAGCAGCACTGCATGAGATGATGTGCACGTTTGTGAAAAATGCATTAAAAGTGCATATCAGAAGAACGTATCAAATATTTATCAAAGTGAGCAAAAAAAAAAAAGAAAGAAAAATGAAAGGGCGAGAAAGTAAACAAAGGTAAGGTTCTGCAAGACGGTGCTAGGAAGAGAAAAATCGATGAAGCGCTGCAATCTGAAAGCATAAAAAACTTTCAATGAGATTTCTTTAGTTCGTCGAACCACACACTGCAGCCGGAAGCGTTAATGTTTCCACCTGTGCACACGTCTAAGTGTTCTTTGTGACCCATAAAAGCTGCAGGTTACACTGAACCAGTAGCATAAGCAGCCGCTGAAAAGGTCAGCGATGGCCCATTTACAATGACTGTGGTATTTACCTCGATTTGCAAACATGTAAGCTCAGGCAGTCAAACTTTATTAAATCCTTTTAGGGAATTGCGTTGTAAAAACATATGCGTTCTAAAAAGAAACACTCCTCGCATGCATCCGTGCAAGAATTACAATCAATTCTGTTTAACAAGACAAGAAAGAAGAAGAAGAAGAAGAAGAAAAAAATAAAAAAACAAGTGACCAAATCACTGAACCGTGAACGTGGTTAGTGTCGCCTTTGCAGGTCCATTTATCACCCTCGGCACTGTGATATTAGGAACCCTGAAGAGGACGGGATACATGAACAGCACACACACACAGCTCCGCCTCTCCCAGCTTCCAACCCAGAACAGAAGCTTGATTCTCCCACCTGCAACGTCTCCATCTGCTCCCTCTGCGCTGCACAACAACAAGAAAACCTCCAAAAACCCAACGCAGAGGCAAGCCAACCTTGACTGTAATGCCATGTGACAGGAATTTCTGCTTGATGCTTTTGCAATCGCAAAAAAAAAAAAGTCTCCTGAATGTGTTTAATATGTTATATGTGATGCTTTTTTTATTATTATTATTATTTTCTATTTTTCAAACTCACACCCTGATTCCTGTTCTGTGCTGCAAATCCAAACTAATAACAACAAACACCATTGATCTCAATAGGTCTTTAAAATAGGGCACCTAAAGAACTATAACTTTGATCAAAACCCCATTCCTGGCACTGCAGTGTCCAATAAAAACTCTTGAAATCCTGAGGGAGGAAAAAAAAAAAGTACAATGGTGAGAGCATGAGTGGCACATATTTCTCTTCATTAAGCAATAAATAATGCAGAGGAATCATATGAATAATTTTCTCCCAAATGGATATTGCATGCTGAGAAAGGTTTTCCAGTTCCAGTTTTTAAAAATTCAGCATGTGAAATGATGCATCACTATGTGACAAAGTGAGTTTTTGGGGCAGGAAGCAAGTTAACCAAATGCATCAAAAAGCTTTATGGAAAAAGGGGGAGATCAGAAGAGGAGAGGTAATCTTATTCCAAACACCACCCACAAATAATAAAAAAAGCACAAATATGAATAGAAGAAGAAGAGAATAAAGATGAAAATAAATACCAAATAGTCTGCCTTTTTGGTAAATATTTTGGAAGCTTTGAGTGCATGTTTGCACTGCTTTTCCAGTTCTTCACACACACAGAGAGGAGACTCTCAATAATGCAAAAAATGAAGATTTATTGCTTGCATTTCATTCTTGTGTTTTTCATTTTACTATACAGATGTTGCAGTGTCTTACAAAAAAATATGGATGCTCCTTAAAGCTTTTCCTGCAGTTACAGCTGCAAGTCATCTACTGAGATGATGTTTTTTTTTTCGTCATTCTTTTTTATTTTTTTTTTACAAAATACTTGAGACCAGTTGGGCAGAATCTGTGAACAACAAAGTTCTGAAATAAATGATTTGATTTATTTGGGAACCGATTCCAACCCCATAGCATGCCTAAAACTGAACAATCCCATTGTAGCTCTGCCTGTAGCTTTAAATGATCCTGCTGGAATGTGAACCTCCTCCTCAGTTTCAAGTTTTGTGCAACAGCTGACAAGTTTTGTACCGCGATTCTTCTGTACTTAATTCCATCGACCTCTCCATCAACCCTGACCCGTACATTTTTTCCACATTAGGAGCAGTAACTGTCTCCAGCCATTGTGTTCTGCATAAGGGCCAAAAAATAATTCAATGTCAAACTCTTCTGATCAGATCATTTTCGTTCACGTGCTTGCTGTGTCTCCCTCATGGCCCGTTGCAAACTACTGAGTAAATTGTTCCTGGCTTTTTTCCGACAGTTCCAAAATGTTGTTACTCTTACACAGAGGGTAGACTTGTGGAGTGCTAGTCCTCCCTTCAACAAAGATCCCAACTGAGCTGTGGATCACCGCAGTTACTCAAAGAGTTACCATGGGCGCGTGTTGCTGATGCGCTAATATTTAAAGCTCTTTTTGCCATGCCAGTGTAGCTTTGTCGTTGTACAAATCTCCTTTCCGTTTTTGGATGATGGACTGAGTTTTACTCTGCAAGATGTTCAAAGATGGGAATTGTTTTATAGTCAAATCAAAGTTTAAACCTCCCCTAAGCTTTATATCAGACCTGTCTAGTGTGTTTCTTGGTCTGTATTATGCTGTTTAACTAATGAAAGCAGTTCTGAGCCCTAAAGCTGGGGACACTGCATAATATTTGCACAATTTTACCCAAGATTTTCACTCAAAGCTTAAGGCTGCGCTATTTGGGGGAAAATTAGCAGGGCTAACTGGCTCAAAAAACTGTGTGAGAAGGGGTAAATTATAGTCTGCAAGTGTGTGAGTCAAACAAACCTGATCCTATAACAGTTAAAAAAAAAAAAAAGAAAAAGTTTTCTGAACTAATCTAAATTCAATGAATTGGTAAATTGTTTACAAATCCATGTTGCCAACATATGAGTAATATACAGTGTGGGACACGGCATTGGGCATGGATTATTATTTTCAGTTATACATCTTTCCTCGCTCTAACCCAACTTCAGTAGCACACACAGTTGCAAAAGTCTCATTTAACCTTTGTGACGCTGCAAAGGCAACTAGGGGCAAAGACGCACAACATGCATCTGCTATCAAAGCCGCAATCTGCCATGTAACATTAACGGCCAAAAAATAAAAATATATTAGAAGGGACGGAGCAAAAACCGACTTGCCAGAGGCAGTGTGGAAGTTCTTTAGTGAAGCATAACGAACATGGAGCAGGAAACCTGGGACAAGAAGAACAATTGCTGTAGGCTCTTCTATTTCATGTGCACACAAAGGAGCCCGTCCTGCAATTATACATACCAACGAGTGCGGACATGGCTGTTGTCCACAGAGTGAATTTCCATGCTTTGAACAGAGCCCCAGCTTGCCTGCGGACTTGGCAGCTCAGGTGGCAAGCATGGTTAATTTCACTGTTTGGGAGAACTTGTGGGCTTTAATCTACGTGGTCAACAGCTAAACATTACTTTCCCATGACTCGGTTCTGTCCGATTCATACTTTAACCTTGGATCTTAGTCTCTTAAGCTTGTTTTAAAGCTCCCCCCTCTGAGCTACGGACTATATTTTAGTGTCTATATATACTCTATTCTGAAAGATAATCACAATAGGAATCCAGGCCACACTAAACCAACAACAAAGTTTGACCAGCGCCTACATGCAACCTATTTTGAAATCAGATTGCCCCCCGATTTACCTCCACACACCAGACAGCGTTAGTCCGCACCAGGGCTGGAGTTGCTAGGCAACTGAAGACACTTGCTGCAGACTGAAATGATTCTTTGATTCAAGGAAAGATCTTATATAATGCCTTAAATGAGAGAAATGTTGTGCATCTTCACAAGAAAACATCTTTGTAATTAAAATGAATGTTAGCTGGCACGACGCACTGAGTAACAGCAGAAGCTTAATCCACATGAAAATGACTAAAAGAGAGAGATATATTTAGTTAGTTTGCACAGACTGGCTTTGGTGTGAATGAGCAAAAACAAACAAATACGGTTTCAGTGAACTAAAAGAGCAATTAACACAGGACTTGCTGAAAACGCTGCTGATGCTGCGTGATTATAGCAGGGCAAAAATAAATCAGTGTATTAATGCATGAAAATGTGCTAATGTCCTTTCTCTACCCTTTTAAACTTTGATAAACACACAAAAAAAAAACTAGCTTACACGCAACAGCACGTCAAGATATGGAATATTCTTTGTAAAAGTATGTCCACACATTCAAGATTGTTGTATTTTTATGAACTATGAGCTGACAGTGTTTTGTCAGTGCCATATGTTTCTGGCCCCAATGACTTGGAAGTGTTTTCCCGGCAAGAAAAACAGAGAGAAGTTAGGTTTGTAGTCCCATTTATTTTCTCCTCAGAAGAGTTTATTTTATTCAGAGACATGCCACATTTTGTAAAGACACCTTCTGCATCTAACGGAGAAAGATTATCCAAAGTTTACTCGAAATAAAACAAATACCAGGATGCAAAAAAAAATAATTGCGATTGCTCACTTGAACTACTCAAAGATCATTTCTTTTGCTTAGAATGGTTGCTCTACATTAAATTATTATAATTTACAAAATCATGCAAAGCTGGCACTTTTAATGGACTTTTAATGCAACTTTTAGAGCAACTTTGCATTAAGTGTCATTATTTACCGAATGACACTTCATGACAACCGTCATAAACATTCATAAGGATTTATTTATGTTTATGACAGGTGTTATGTCAGTCTTATGCACACCCCTCAAAATAAAGTGTTACCAACAACACTAACAATTGCGTCACCACAAAGAAAATCGACAACTTCAAATTTGTGAATAGTCTTTAGCACTTAACGACTACACTTTGATACACGACTCATGCCTAATAAGTGACTGTGTAAAGTATTGCCTGTCCATCCTGACTTTATGACTAATTCTTTGGTCAGTCTGTAAATGTCAACCACAGAATGTTCTGACTACTTAACATCAGTTTTCTGCTTGACTGAAGAAAACTGATGTTACTCTCTCCATCCAGTGAGAACTAAAGTCATCAACCCAACCTGCTGACATTTGCTTTATTACGCAGCATCAATTTCCCACCTGACCATTTTCTAATTTCATCCTGTGGAAAAGGTTCAGTGACGTCTGATCAGATCATTAAAAAAAAAAAAGTCAAAAATAATGAGGCAGCTTCTGTAGCTTTCTTATCAAACCCAACAAACCAGGTCACGATACTTGATCCGTTATTTGATTACAATTATTCAACATCTTAACCAACTGTTAAATCGGGGTTGAGTAAATGGCAGGTTTTTCTTAGCTTAACGTATTCCTGCTTTCTGAAGAACAACAACAATTAGAGACGACAAATCTAACCTGTGTTAATAACTTTGTATTGTGAAAGTGACGACATCTTTGAATAAAATAAGATATTTGCAGAAACTGCAGTTGCCTATTGGCCTCCATGATTGCCGTCAGGTGGATGACACCTTTTGCCAACCTTTATGTTTTTTTTTGCTTCCCTTTTATGTTTTGTTGCACTTTTGACGAACCCAGTGCATCGTGGACATCTATGGACATAATTGGTCTTAGCAATTGTACACATTTTCACCTGGGACTTAACCCAATGTAACACTCAAGTTTCTATAAATAATAAAACTGCATCGCTTCACTGTGCTGCTCTTAACAACAAGATACTATCTCGTAGACATCTTTAAGCATCAGTCGCCGTCTTTGTTTCACTTCTTTCCACTTTTGTTCCCCCGTGTTCTTAAATGCTGCAGCGTTGTTCTGCATAAGTATTGCTCTGTGCAAAAGCACTCGACTATTCCAGTAATATGTTAATTGTATTCCATCCAGTTATAATATGTGGGTAGTCAGAGACACCAGTAATTACCATTTTCTATATGCCTCTCTGTGCTGTGGGGACTAGAGGGAAATTAGCAGGTTCAAAGGTCCAGCGGTGGAAGCTTCATGCTGTGGGTGACCCACTGAAGCTTCCAGGAAATGGGAGTAAAATGGCTGCGGAGAAATATGTAACTTATGCATGCCAGGATTATCTTGGTCATGACTGAAAACGCTCATAAATATGCATATTCATTATCCAGTGCTGCATCCCTCGCACGGAATCCATCATGGAGATTAATGGATATTACTCAGTCTATTCACTCATTCATGGTTTACAGTATAAGTGAGGCTTTCATCCATGCATAGGCAGACAGCACCACCAACTGGCACAAAAACGTACAGGCAACGATTTAAAGTAGGGCTCCCATAAATTTGGTGTAAATGGCCTTGTAAGCAGCACATTGTTAAGATAATTGCATGCAATCCACTTTGCTGGATGTGGATAATTTCACTGGCAGTGTCCACGTTAAGTGTACAACCTGAAAAAAAAAAAAAGCCACACTAATGAAGAGCTTGCAAACAGTTTTAACATTATTACCACTCAGAAATGAATGCAAAAAAATTTGAGTAAATACATTTTATCCAGTCCACATCTCAGGTGGTCAAGAGGCAGATTAGACCCCAGGACAAGTCTCTAGTCTGTCACAAAAGAAAAACAACCATGCAAACACATGCTGGAGGACACACACAACCATAGTAAGGCCTTTTAAAGATTTTGCATTGACTCCTGTTCATTTTTTGTTCATTTTTCTAGTCTGACTCTTCCCCTAAACAAAACCATTACCAGTACATGCCTAACCCTAACTAAAACTCATTTTACACCTTAGTCCTAAACACAACCCATAGCCCAAAAATAGGATTCTTCTGGTGGGACCCGGGGTTTGAGCCTCATAAGGAGCAGTTGGCCTTGTATTAAAAAAAAAAAAAAAAAAAACAAGGCCACCCAAGCACACACACAGTTCTACCTCAGGCCAACTGAGAAAGCTAAATTAGCCTTACGAGCATGTTCCTGGATAGAGAGTGGAATCTGAGTACACGGCGAAAACTCATAAATTGAAAGGGAGGGCATAAAAACTCCACACAAAAATGAAATGTCCTTCCTGCCAACAACAATGATAAAAGCTGATAAAATGATTGAATGATTCCCATTTTAAGCATGAGTTTCCAAATAATATATTTTTAATGATGCATTTAAACAAGAAAACAACAACAACAAAAAAAACTTAAGTTTCTAGATTTTCTTTAATCCACCCAAATCAAATTTAAAACTGGGATATACTCCCCACCAAAATTAGTTTAATGTCCCATATAACAAGTACAAACAAGACCATGTGATTTTTTGTACCCATCTGCAAGCTTTTGGTATAATTCTAGCAAGCTATTTGAAAACTCTTCTTTCAATAGCCACTCTATCATTCTGGAAATGTCCCCTAACAAGTTTAATCAAGACCACATGATTTTTGTATCCATCTGCAAGCTTTTAGTCTAATCCCAGCCAGCTATCTGAAAACTCTTCTTGACAGAACTGCTAAGGTTCAGCTAAACTGTTTAGTCTGCTGACATTGACTCAGTTTAAAACAAACATTACAAATTTTAAATAGGGTTTAGGTTGGTTCTATTTCAAGAGCTTAATGGTAGCTGGGTATTCCAATCAGGCATAGCTTTGAAAACCTGATTGTGTCTAAGTTTCGACCTGTGGACACTCTGTCATTCTAAGATAAGATGGATTAGGATGACATCAGCTGCAGATTTTACATGTGAAGTGCAGAAACACCAGCTGCACTGTCCAGAGAAAAGTGAGTTATGTACCACATTCCACTATGACGGCAGCAAAAAAAACGAAATAAAACAAAACAAAAAAAAACAAAAAAAAACTAAGCATCTGTCACAAAGTTATCAGCTGCAAGGCTTCACAGAAACACGCAGATGCCCAGATTAATAAGCAAATGGCTTCCGGTATAAAAGTTCATGGTCAGACAAACCAGATGATGATTTTTTTTTTCTCACCACAATCAGAAGAAGCTTGTTTTAATGAATCTTTAAGCCAAATAACAACGTACCACTTGTCAAGCAGAGTGGGGGTAAAATTCTCCTGAGGGTCTGTTCTGTTCCCAGAGACACTATTGTATTACACAAATTGATTAAAAATAAAGATTCAGAACTACAGTTAATGTCTTCAAATTCATCTAAAAATAAAAAAAAAAACTGGACGGTTAAAACGTGTACACACTTAAGTTTTGCAACAGAGACAATGATCACAAATGCAAATCAATTCCAAATCCTTGCAGGAAGCTTTTTGATGCTAAAATTCCACCCGAGGCCTACGGTTAAGGAAAACAAATATTCCTGGACTTGTATCAATATATTTGACTCGGCAGACTCAAATATAAGAGGAAATACATAATGAACTAAAAAGATTGAGTCCATGTCTTCTTTAAAAAAAAAAAAAAAACATTACACTGGTTTATCATTACCTTCTTCAACAAGGGCAGCTCAAGTCAATCACTAAAACGCCAAAATATTTGAAATTCATCATCATGAGACAGTGTAAACCTCAGCATATATAATCAAAATTACATTTTCAGTCCTTGAGTGAGTGGATGACCACCAGGGGTCACTGTACAACCACCTTTTCAAGCAGACTGTAAATCGTGAGCACTGAAATAAGACACTGCTGCATATGATACTGGATGACACAGGCCTATTGACTCCAGACATGTGGGAAGTAATGTTATTCTCAGAGAGACTTTGATGTGAGGGAATTCTCAGTCTGACCAACATTCGCCCCACACAAACCACACATGTACGCGTGTGCAGACATTAAACAACACCACAGCTAAACAAAACCTTGTGTAAGCTCTATCTGTTCTTTGATATACTTATTTGTTGTTTCTCTTTTTTTCGCACAACACTGACATACTAAGAGTTGAGTCAATTTGGGGAAGGAAAAAAAAAAAAAAGATCCTCAAATGTTGTCTAATCAGCACCGGGTTTTTTTTTTCTTCTTCTTTTGTCTTACAGTCACACATGTTGCATTCTAAGTTTGCAGACATAAACAGAGACTCCAAACATATGAAGAAATGTTTGACTTTTTAAATGCATGCATCTTATACATTCAAGATATGCTGCATTTGCTTACTTCCTACTGATTTGACTGTCTTAGAAATTTTTATTTTCCTGTAACGTGGCTGTCAGGGACAATTTCTCGAGTTCTTACTCATTCACATGCGATGGCGAATCTCAAACCCTTTCCTGGGAAACAGACGGAGGCTCCATAAATCTAGGCTAACAGTTTCAAAGGAATAGGGTAAGAAAATGTTGGCAATTACTTTCATTAAAAAGGAGATTTATTAATGTTGGGAATAAGATCCATGAATAAATCATGTGAAAGAAACTCTTTCTTAAAGAATCGCAATGCTGTATTTCAGTGCTTAATGTAATTTAACCAACTGCTACTCCGCCCCACCCCCCAATATTCAAGCCATATAAATGTTCATGTAATCGTTTTACAAATATTAAAAAGGGGGGGAGGGAATCCGTTTCGAAGGCCTTCGGAGAACTGTCTTGGCTTTTAGCAGAAGATGTGGTTCTAACGGCCACATCGGATCGTCATCTCCAGCTTTCACTGGAGCAGTCTGCAGTTGAGGGTGAAACTACAGCAAACGAGTAACTGATCTCAAAATCCGACTTAATATTTTAAAAAGAGCTGAGCTCTATGCCGTTAATTTTTATTTATTTTTTTATTGTAAGCAGTTGTGAGGTAGTTCATAATAATATTTCTCAGGTAAAAGTAAAATACAAGTACTCATAAACATAAATGTTCTTCAATGGGTTTATTTAGATAAATGTAAGGGAGTAAATGTAACTACTGTATTTTCCGGACTATAAGGCGCATCTAAAAACCTTCAATTTCCTCAGAAGCCGACAGTGGGCCTTATAATCCGGTGCGCCTTATATATGGACCAATATTGAGCCACAACAGGTCTAGCAACTACGGTAAGCAGCCGCCGACTTCATTTTCGCCCGTAGAAGAAGAAGCACGCGGTGCATGCTGGGATAGTTGTCAGAACGCTGGTTTGTAATCTATCAATAAAGTTTGACTGACCTATCTACCTACTGACCGTCTATAATCAGGTCGTCTGCAGGTCATTTAGCACCTCGCTCTCCACCAACATGCTGTGTGCGAACGGAGAAGGGTGACCATCGTCCGGCCACGCCCCGGCCCAGTGCGGAAGGATCTCCTCGCTGACCAGAGTTGGACTGTTTTGTTGACATTCCCTTTAGTGCAGCTCCATCTAGTGGATGCATAACGTAACTCCAGCCTCTACTGTAGCATCTATTCTATTAGCCTTATAATCCGGTGCACCTTATAGTGTGGAAAATATGGTAGTTACAACCTAATCTCTGAACTTAGGAAACAACACATTGAGTTGGGCTGATGATTAAACTCAACCCTGAGATGAATACCCAATAATATATACATACAGAAACAAAAAAAAAAAAGTAGTGAAGGTTGCGGCCCCATTCCTCCACTTCATACCTTCACCCTGATGTTAAAGTGTCCTTGGGTAAGACAATAAACCTTAAATTATCTACTGGCACAGTGTGTTAGTGTATGAACACAGTGTGTGTGGAAAAGTGGATATAACTTGTAATGTAAAACTGATTTCAGTGTTTTGTGTGAGGAGAAAAGAGTTACAAAAATCAGTTTACCGTTTACCACAATGTCCACACAGTTCAGTTCATTTCATTTAAGACCTCTGGCACATTTCACAATTTCAAATAAACGTCTAAACGTTTTGTCTTGAAGATGTGGACGTATAAATTTCCTGTGATTGTTAGTTATGAAATCTGCTAATCACTTCATTTGCTGAAGCCTCCGTCTTTATCTGTTCTCAAAGCCTGTCTGCCCCAGAGTGAAAAGATAAAATAATGTCAAGACAACACACATTTGTTTTTACTCCATAACTAGGACATAGTCAGAATGGCTTTTCTAAAATCCTGGTAAAGAAATAGCTTTATTTGTTAAAAAAATGTTTTTTATGAATTATTTGAGGGCAAGCTATTTTTATTCCACATACGAGTAAAAAATAAATAAATAAATCATCTACAAATGTACTGGTGATTATAGTTTGTTGATGCTAAAATGTGCGTGCCGAATCTAAATTGGATCATTAGAAGTACTTATGTTCCTGCTTTCTCACAAAAGTGAGATGCCATAAAAATATGTCATAACTTGATGTTATTTAGACTCCTTTAACATTTATTTCGACCTACTTGTTGCCAATAATCATAAGCCTAAATATGAGGAGCAATTGAAATATGACTTAATATGTGCACGAAAGAGTTCAGAGTGAAGAATCTCTGAAAAATTGTATCCTCCTATAAGGTAAGTGTGCAAGTCGAGCAAAGTTCAAAATCTTGAAAATAACACTCTGCCACAAAATCATGTTCTGCAGGTGTAATTAAAGATTTGATGCTGGACTTTTGCACTTGCTTAATCTCTCTTCATCAACACTCCTGGCAGTAATGCATGGAGCATGAGCATAGGCATTAAGAGGGGGACAGGGGGGAGGGGGGAAGCACAGTCTTCACCAGCAAAATAACCTTCATAACTTCCTCATTAATGAGGAGAAGCGAATGAGGATCAAGATGATCCAAATGGCTCTCCAAGAATCAGAGAGTGAGCTCCGTTAGTCTCAGTGGATGTAAATGAAAAGAGAAAAATTGCAAGGTGAAGAAACTCCACGCTTCCCACTGGGCACCAGCCACTGACAGGTAAACAGAAAAGTTAATGAAGGATGCATGGTGAAATGAAGCAGAACATGTCAGGGTGCTGTCTCTACAAAATGCACAAATGCAAAAAAAACAACAAAAAAAACCAACATATTTGAAGGCAGCACTGTTAATGATCAATGATCAGAAAACCAGGCTTACATACTGGTTAGTCTCTGGTTCCCACCAGGAACCATGCTGCTTATTTATCCCAGCAGATCAGAACATTTACACCACAATGAGAACATTACAGCAGCACCATGCATGAGACAGAGAGTGTTGTGTAGCTACAGTGATGTCAGTAACGCCTTACATCCAGTCCAATCCGTTTCTTGGTAACGAATAATCTGATGCGTTACGATTTCAAATCCAGGAATTAGATTAAAGTTACTTATCCAAGACACTGTGCGCTACTATTTCTGTCATTTTACTTGGTGAAAAGATGCATTGTTGCTTTCCTTTTTGCCTCTCGGGGAGTGACGCCTCCTCATCAGGCAGTGACACAAAACGGCAGAGGAAGGAGAGACATGCACTTTTCCCTAATACAGGAACTATTTTAAGTCTGCGTCAGCTAATGGTGGCAATATCAAGGCTTGTTGTTAACTCTGTAATGCCACGCATAAATCTGGGGAAAAGGTTTAGTTAGAAATCTTTCTTTCATGTTTTGTTTATTCATACACACCTGACCTGTTACAGGAGGGTGTGCACTTCTGATTGTACGCTGTGGCATTTTGGGGAGGCTTTGCGGCGTAATACCACAGAACGTTTAGAAACGCATTTTAGCTTTAGAAATGAGAGGATCCATTTGCTACAGATTACTACCTGCAGTGCAACATTCTGGCTAATGGGTGTTTGTAGAAAAACAAATCCTATTTAATGTCTATTTTGAAATTAGTCTTTATATAAGGCTAGAAGTAAGGTTATAGGCCATAAAAAAAAGGTAAGCAGTTTAACTCTATTGCATAACTGGGAACTGAAAACAACAACAAAAAAGCAGTCTCTCTTGTGGATGGCCAATTTGTCCAATCAGTTTAAGGGTTAAGGAGTGTGTTGAAATTTGCTCTTCTAACTTAAGAGGAACATGCTGAGTTTTACAAGGAAATCTTTTCTACAAACTCACTACATTCTTCAGCAACCTTATGTCTTAATTTACACAGTCTATATTCAATGAAAATTTAACTTAGAGATTCAGAAATGGTTTTCCCAAGCCCTTAAAATGTTCACATGGCGTTGCTAGAGAGCTGAAGCAACGCCGACAGCTATTCCACAGTTCTAGTGTTTTTCAAAGGTGTCTGGACAAAAATATGTCTTACTTTTTTTTTTTTAAAGTTATGAATTGATCTTTGCCTCCTGAGCTTTTATAGTAACATTAACTTACATTGCTGTGTTCTACCCTAAAGTGTAGTGACTGACAGCATGCTAAAATGTTAACCATTAGCCTTTCTGGTTTTAATGTAGGTAAAAATACGAATGATTTTCTTGGTAAAAACAATCTTTTAATAAATGACTGCAAAAATTAATGTATTTTTAACATAATATTTATTATTATAATTCTGAGTGATTAATACTCCCATCAGTGTTCAGAAACTGTTCTGAACTGAAAGCCTAATAGGCTTTTGCTATTAGATGCATTAGTTGATTCAGTTATTCACGAAGCATGTAATTTTGGTCCTAGATATACATAATCTTTTTACATATAATTAAGGGATACTATTGATGCAATAAGATTGCTTTCATAAAACTATGTCTTGCACTCTTTTCTTTACATTTTAAACTGGCATGTAAAAGTTGTCAGTTTCCATTTCTAATACATTTAGTTTTTCACCCTCAACGTTCCTGTTGGTTTTCAAGCTTACAGTCACATCGGTGGATATGAACGGTGCTAAATGAGAGAAAACATCGTTGTGCTCATGGAACGTTTCTCAGTCTCGTATGTATATAGTAAATTCTATCAGTTTGCGTCCCTAATGGATTTAGCTTCCTCTCCCTCCAGTGGTGGGTGTTCTGAACGCCAGAGAGAAGCTGCTCTTGCAATCGATTAAAAATCAAAAAATGCTTGCAGAAGCAGTGTGATCCCAACACGGTGCACAGTGAGGGTGTGTGCAGATGGAAGATGGAGATAGCGGAACAGAGACAGAGAAAGGCAGCGAGACAGAGAGAGGGAGTTCTGTCAGTCAGTTGTGAGAACACATCAGCCTCAAGCTGACAACTCCTTGCATTAGATGGTTTTCCACCGAGGGTAATGGAGCTTGGGGCCTGTCTCACAAAAGCAATTTATAGCAAAGCCAACGGAGGTCTGAGAGATACAGAGTCTCGCCAAGTGTCAAATATTTTCTGAAACAAAATTGCGCCGTGTCAGACTGGCAGATTTCTATCCCGAGGCCTATAACGCTGTGATGAAAACACGTCGCTCTCATGAGGAGTTTCTAAAAGCTCAGACCCTGAGACACGGTGGGGAACAAATAAAGCTGTTACAGAATTGCGTTGTGCTATTTAAATCAGGACGTTTAATGCCTTTAATTCCTAATACATATGCTTTCTTCTTCAATATTAATACAGAGGCTACTTTCAAAACTTTCAATTTTCTTATGCCAACCTGAGACTAAAATATAATGTTGCTTCCTGGAAGCGTTTACTGTCTTGCTCCTCCTAGCTGTCAAATCTTCAACATTACTGGCATCTGCTTGGCTGCAGTTGGATTATTGTGTTGAGATGGTTGAAGACTTTTACAGCATTGTCCACTCTGTAAGATTTGTAAATCATTCTCAAACTTTTACTCAACTCCATCAAATTGCCATCAGCAATGCATTTTGTGTGTTGAAATAGGAGTGACTGATGTATATCGGGGAGTTTATCTACAGTGTCTTGTAAACAGTATTCCTAAACACAAATGATTTTATATTTTCACATAAAACTACAGATTTCAGTTTTGTTTTTTTTTTTTTTTTACGGATTAGACCAACACAAGGCAGTGTATAATTGTGACATGTAGGAAAATCACATATTTTTAGACAGTTGAATATAAATTCAAGCAGAAAGGGGTTTGCCTAAATGGTTACATCAATTCATACAGTCCTGGCCTCCTTACTTTGCTGTAGTGCTAACACTAGCATGCACATAGACAGGAATTTGTGGCTTAATTCCAGGAGTTCCTTTTTATTTCTATTCTAATCTACATAAAGCAAACGGCTTGCTCGTTTGCGTCTACATGTACAACAAAAACAGCAAAAATTAATTGTCTATATCCTTTACCCATCATAGATAGGAGTGCAATCCCAGCAGCCTGCTACTTATCGTAAAAATGTCACCTGAAGGAAAGCAAATAGCACATATTTCTTTTTTTTTTTTACAAAACCTCCCATTTGTTAGACTAACATTACAGCCCACCCGATATTTCTGAGTCTGTAATTCGACATAATTTTTAATGGCAGCAGTTCTAGTGAGCGCTCTCACTTAACATCGCTGCTCTCCTCAGTTCAAAGTATCACAATGATCAATAAGTTTATTAAAAAAAAAAAAAAAAAGTTGCATGTGGCTCTCTAACACAAATAACTTTGAATCCACAGGAAGGAAAGCAATCCGAAAAGAAAACACTGAATGCTCATAATGTGAGAAACTAAGGCTGCGTGCATTAAGTCCCATCTGTGGTAGCTGGAACAATGAATTTGATTTCAATGAGAAAACTGTCATCTCGCACCTTAAAACTGTCGAGTGCAGAGCCATTAAATCCTGATGAGGAAAACAACTGGGCTCCTTCCAAGCTCTTTTTTTGGGAATAAATACAAAAAAAAAAAAAATATGGCCAGCCTGGCTGAATAGGATTTAATGTTGCTTCCAGGGAAATCAAGAGACTTCTGCAGAAATCTCTGAAGCGTACACACCACTCTCCGAATCACAGACTTCACACTTTGATGTCCTTGCCAATTTTCTAAGCTTTTGTTTTGAAACTGAACATTGTAGCAAAAAAAAATCTCACTTAAGCAGATAGCCATAACTCTACTTAAAGCTTTGAGAAGCTTTAAGTTGCATCATGCTCATGTTAGTGGCCTGATAGTACAGCCATATTATTAATGTTGATGAGAAAAAACAAAAAGAAAACAGAAACAAAATGTATAGATTCACTTGTTACCTTGAACGTTTATCATGCAAACTCATTTATATACAAGTTTCGTTTCAAAGTGAAATTCTCTCCTTTCGTCAAGCCGTTTGTGAGCTATCTGGAACCTTGCCTTCCAAATCAGTTTTTCTGTGTCACAGTTTTCTTTCAGTCTGTCTCTTTTCACTGGGGTCTTTTCAGTTGCCTAAGCCTTCCATGCAAATTGTCGTAGATTCCAGATCTGGGACGTGAATCTGTGTGGGATGGTGTAAATGATGAAGAAAAGCAAAGGGATATGGGGGCAGAAGTAACCGAAGATTTTTCACTTGCTTTACAATCATCTCCTAAGCGCGCATTAAAAATATTGATCACAAAAATGTCATTTGTCAGAATGCGAAACTTTTCTCCGAGTATATCTCACCATGTTATTTTATTATTTTTAAGTAATTTCAGGATAAATTAAGTTGAATCTTGTGTGCATAAGCATTCCAAAACCTGCTCACAAAAAAAGCACGTGACTTAAATTCTCTTTTTCATACTTATTTTTAGAACATGATTGTGATTCACACCAAGGATTGTGGCTGGGGTTAGAGGAATATTCACATGGCTTGAGATGCCAGTTGTTGACTTTCGGAAATAAATTAAATGGAGAGCAGAAACTAATCAGACTCACATGTGTTTCTTACCAAATGGCAAACCATGAATTTAATCCCTTGACATTTGAGGCAGACCATCGTCATGTCTCTTTTAGTTTTGTTTGGAAATGTGTGTACATTCAGGCACCGCATAATTGCTGACTTACTCAAAATATGCAAAATGCACAAAAACGTCTAGAAAAAAATAACAATTTGCCCCCAGTGTAAATAAAAACTCAGTCATTATCAAATAACTGTGGCCAATCCAGAGTCAAGAACTCGGACTGTGAGAAAGATATTGTATCAATTTCTGATATTTTAACAGAAATTTACATCACATGTTAGTAAAAAAACAAAAAAACAACAAAAACAAAAACAAAGCATTCTAGACTACATATTTAGCAGTGCATGTACAATGTTGGTAAAATTTACAACAAACTCATTCTGTGATAACGCTCTATACGTCAGAATGTAACATGATCTGGTCTTACTATCTTTTTTTTTTTTTTTTTTTTAAATAAACCATGGCATGAGACACATCTTGTTAACATCATTTAAAAAATAATACTTGATAACTGGGTTTAGACCCATCTCAAATTAGTAACTCATCAGGCAATAACAGCCTACTTAAACTTTAACATATTTGTGAAAGCCATTCCTTACCCCATTATTTGGTTCTTTAAAATTCAAGATATTTATTTAGCTCTCTTAAAGTCCAAGCATGACAGGTGTGGGGTGAGTCTTGCCTGG
Source organism: Poecilia latipinna (assembly GCF_001443285.1). Lineage (NCBI taxonomy): Eukaryota > Metazoa > Chordata > Actinopteri > Cyprinodontiformes > Poeciliidae > Poecilia > Poecilia latipinna. Next base: position 137,641 of record NW_015112838.1, read on the forward strand.
GACACATCAGGACTGTGATCGTCCACATTGTTTGATTCCATTTTGGTATCAGCTAAAAACGTAATGGTCAACATTTAAATGAAAAGACAACATGTTTAACAACTGAATTAAAGTGTGTGTCTAACCTACGTTCTCCTTAAATGTGGGACGTGAAAGAAAACCCGTCCCAAAGTTTGGTTTATTTTGCTAATTTTAACAAGGTGCCATTTAATATGGTAACAAAGCCCTGTAAAGATTAAAGTGAAGGGACGGCTCTTCAAGCACTGCACAGCTCGACTATGATGCGAAATAACTAAAACAGACACTCCTCAGAAAACTGAC
>NW_015112838.1:140867-142108 GCF_001443285.1 Poecilia latipinna
TATACGGCCGAAATGAAAAATAGTTGGTTTTTTAATTTTTTTTTTTTTTTTTTTTTTACATAAACCATGGCATGAGACACATCTTGTTAACATCATTTAAAAAATAATACTTGATAACTGGGTTTAGACCCATCTCAAATTAGTAACTCATCAGGCAATAACAGCCTACTTAAACTTTAACATATTTGTGAAAGCCATTCCTTACCCCATTATTTGGTTCTTTAAAATTCAAGATATTTATTTAGCTCTCTTAAAGTCCAAGCATGACATGTGTGGGGTGAGTCTTGCCTGGGACACATCAGGACTGTGATCGTCCACATTGTTTGATTCCATTTTGGTATCAGCTAAAAACGTAATGGTCAACATTTAAATGAAAAGACAACATGTTTAACAACTGAATTAAAGTGTGTGTCTAACCTACGTTCTCCTTAAATGTGGGACGTGAAAGAAAACCCGTCCCAAAGTTTGGTTTATTTTGCTAATTTTAACAAGGTGCCATTTAATATGGTAACAAAGCCCTGTAAAGATTAAAGTGAAGGGACGGCTCTTCAAGCACTGCACAGCTCGACTATGAAGCGAAATAACTAAAACAGACACTCCTCAGAAAACTGACTACTGTTGAGAAAATAATTTTAAAATAAGCTAGTTTTAAAACTTAACATGTCTTGATTCAAATGGCCTAATTGTGGTTTTGAAATTATTAATGTATTCTGGCCTATTGACCTTTATTTTACTTGTAGTTACAGCAGATGGTTTGTGTTAAGGAAGAGATTCTAAATTGGTCAACTTTGAAAAAAGTTTGGCTCTCTCTTCCTCTGGATCCCAGGTCCTCTCGGCGAGCCGCGTGTGGCCACAAGGGAAACAACAATGCGTGTTGACGTCACAGAATTACAGAGTTTAATCCAATATAAGACAATACATAAACTTACACCAGAAACTGCAGAACAACGGAGACATACATTCATTTACCTGATAGACTTGGAAAAGAAGGAAAGAAAGAAAAGCAAAGACGTGCAAAGACGTCTTTGGGGAGTTGCAAGAGCAAATCTGATTTGTTACTCCATGTAGAAAGTTTTATAGTAAAAGGCGTATTCTTATCTTTAATTAATTCAAATAAGGCGTATCTTTGCTCATCCAACCAGGAGCTATCTCTGACCCTCTATCTGAAGCCAGAAACCCCTGCTGTGTTTACGGCTTTTCACAGATGAGTGTGAAAAGCCAGAACTTCCACTGTATTGTTT
>NW_015112838.1:142128-181803 GCF_001443285.1 Poecilia latipinna
ATCTTTTAGGGAATGAATCGAAATCTACAGAGCATAATCAAAAGTGTTAGATTTTGTTAAGAAAATAAATTTAAAATAAGCTAGTTTTAAAACTTAACATGTCTTGATTCAAATGGCCTAATTGTGGTTTTGAAATTATTAATGTATTCTGGCCTATTGACCTTTATTTTACTTGTAGTTACAGCAGATGGTTTGCTAGGATCGTTTGAACTGCCTTTTGTCTGTGTGGGAAACAATACAGTAGAAGTTCCAGCTTTTCACACTCATTTGTGAAAGGCCGTAAACACAGCAGGGGTTTCTGGCTTCAGATAGAGGGTCAGAGATAGCTCCTGGTTGGAGGAGCAAAGGTACGCCTTATTTGAATAAATTAAATACAAGAGGATAAAACTTTCTACACAGAAGTAACAGATTAGATTTGCTCTTGCAATTCTCCAAAGATGTCTTTGCACGTCTTTGCTTTTCTTTCTTTCTTATTTCCATTTATGTCAGGTAAATGAATGTATGTCTCCGTTGTTCTGCAGTTTCTGGTGTAAGTTTATGCATTGTCTTATTATATTGGATTAAACTCTGTAATTCTGTGACGTCAACACGCATTATTGTTGTTTTCCTTGTGGCCACACGTGGCTCGCCGAGAGGACCTGGGATCCAGAGGAAGAGAGAGCCAGACTTTTTCCAAAGTTAACCAATTGAAATACTCTTCCTTAACACTACTTTGACAGTGTATCACTGCACTCTTCATTTTATTACTGGCTATGGATATCATGTTCAGCATTGTCATTTGCATGGAGCTGACCATCACTCTGTTCGTAGACAGTCACATATGCTCCTTTTTGCTTATGAATGTGTACCGGGATTTCTTCCCTCTTACCTGACTGCTTCTATGATTAAGCCCCACACCTGCCACGGACTAGTTCCCAGGCCTTTCTCCGTGTCTCGTCAGAGTTAGAACAAATAGATGTAAGAGGAAAACTGTCCCCATTGCTTGGAATGGCTACAGAAAGTGAGATTGAGATGGAACTTCTGACTGACATGAATCCATATTTTAATGAGACTGTGTGCATTTAAATCTGTATTTATTATTTTTTTATATAGGTTTTGTTGGGTCTAGTGGCCTTTATTTGAAAGTAGTTTGACAGGAAACAATGCAATGAGAGAGGGGGAAGACATGCAGCAGATGTCACCAGGCCAGGAATCAAACCTGCGACCACCTCCACGAGGTCTAAGGCCTCAATACATGGGTTGTGCTTTGCCCCTGTGCCACCGCAGCACCCTTGAATCTGTATTTTTAGTTTTGAGTGTGTGCAATTTACAGAAAATTCACAGTAAATTCCAAATGATCAACTAATTCCAAACTGAAGGTACAAGTAAATTCAGGTTGTACATCAGAAACTTTAAAGTCATTTGATTTATAAAAGCTTACTATGTTTGACCTCCAATGCTTCAGCGTGCGCTGCAAAGACGGCAGATTTCTCTGGAAATTCAGTCAGGTGTAATAATGGACTTGTTGGATTCATCTTTACATCTGACATCTGACACATCTGACAGATTTGCTTTTTGGTAAATACAACATGTCAATGATAAATTGTAACTATAACAAAGCAATTTTTCAAGTGGACCCAGCAGCCGTGATTCGTGTCTTATGTAAACAGCTTTGATAAATGCACTCTGCTGTGTTTGTCAGCCTTTTGCTCAATCATTTTCATGCTTAAATGAAGCAATTTGTTTTTCAGAGAGCAATCTGTTGGAGTTGATTATCCAAGCTGGTGATGTCCACCTCGATAAAAATAGAAAACCCGTCTAGCCACCCACTCCCGATGCCAGCAGAACCACAACGTGCTCAGCTTCTGCCGCAAGTGGGGAATGATTGCAATGTGTGACTTGTATGGAAGAATGTGAGAAAACAAAACTCTAATTACAGTAATGAATCTTTCTGGAGAGGTATTGAATATGCAGCATTTGTGTGGTCAAAGTGAAAACCCATCTTGGCTTCCACCAACGTTGCCATTCATCATTAGTTGAACAATACAGCCTGAGGTGAAGATAATGAGAGGAATCATGCAAAAAAGAAAAAAAAAAAGATTTACTCAAAACCACAGAATCCATAGTTTTCTAGCAACAACATATTCATTAAGAAATGTCTAAAGCAAGTTCACTTAACAGTTGCATGACTTAAAGATATTTTTGAAAAGAACTGCATACAAATAAAGAGAAAATAATTGTTTTCTGATCAACTTTGACCACCGAGAAGCAAAATTCAATCTTACGTCTTCAATAGTGTCTGATTCACTTAGCATATAATTTAATATGGCATCAAAGCAATTTTGAATTCTGCCCAAACTACTTATATCTTGAAGCTCTTGCAATATAAATGCAAATCTATATTCTAACACTTTTTCCAAGTAAATTGGGGTTTCCCGCTTCTTATAATGAACAATCAGTTCTTCTTGTTGATCACTCATTTCAAAAACATGACAACAGCCCTCCTGAAACCCTGCTCATCGAAGAAGCTTTTCCTCTAAGTGATTTTATTTGCAAATTCAATCTCCTATAAGTGATACAATGTACACCAGATCTACTGCCTTACAAAAGTAATAATACTTTTCAAATGTTTTAGCATTTTATCATATTACGACCACAAACTTTGACGTACACTACACAACTAAACGTATCCACTGCCTTGTCTAGATCACTGAACTCAGGTGTTCGCATCACTTCCATGGCCACAGATATAAACTCCAGCTCCAAGGCATGCAGACTGTCGATACAAACATTTGTGAAAGAATGAGTCACTGCCAGGAGCTCAGTGAATTCAAGTATGGCACAATGATGGGATGCAACATGTACAAAAAGCCCTTTCAAGAAATTTCCCCAGGAATAAATATTCAATCTTTAACTGTCTTTATTATCAAACAGTGAAAATGACTGGGAATAACTGCAACTTGGCCACAAAGTAGGAGGCCACATAAAATTAAGGACCAGGGTAAGTGGATGCTGAGGCCCAAAGTGTGCAGAGGTGACCCACTTTTTTAGAAAGTAAGCAGCTAAAGACCTTCAAACTTCACATGACTTTCAAATCAGCTCAAGAACAGTTCCTGTAGAGCTTCATTGTAGAGGTTGCCATGGAAAAGCAGCTGAGTCTGAACCATATGTCACCAAGTGAAATACACGGTGCCAGACACCGTGGTGTGCAGCAAATCACTCAAAGACTTTCCAGCAGTGGAGACTTGTTCTCTGTTGCAAATAATCATGTTTCTTTGTTCAGCAATCCAATTAACAAATCTGATTGACAGGCAAAAGGTATTGGCCTGATTGCAAAGTAGATTGTGGGGTGTGACATACATTTTGGACAACTTTGTCCTCCCAACTTTGTTTGAGCGGTTTGGCCCCTTCTTGTTCCATCATGACAGTGAACAAAGTAAATGCCATAGAAAGTTTGGTGTCGAAAACCTTAGCTGGCCTGAGGTTGGATGAACTGAAACGGTATTCTCGTGAATTGGCCAAAACTGTCTTTAAACACACTCCAAAAACATAGTTGAACACTATAACAGAAAAATTAAAGCTGTTATTGGTGCATATGGTGGGTGAGAATCCAATTAATTTCATAATAAAGACGTAACTAAAGTTCATACTATATTTTAGAAAGGCAGATGAATCAATCCTGTTGGCAATATTCATTTTGTATTTTAAGAATTTTATGTAATGGACCAAAGCAAGTGAAGTTAAAGGAACATAACATATGGTCTTCTCAATGTTTTCATTTAAGCAAATCTTAGAAGTATGTGTCAAATTAAATTGGACAGATGGCTTCTGTGAACAGTGACTAGTAAATGTTGGCACATTCTCTCAATTGGACTTTAACTGATTGGGTCATTCTAGCACATGGATATGATTGGATCTTAACTATGGCTGTATGTTTAGGATTGTTGTTCAATCCATCTTTCCGACAAGCAAAACAACAATATCCACATCATGATGCTACCACTACCATGTTTCACTGTGTAGATGATGACTTCAGAGTGATTTGCCATGTTAGGTTTCTGCCTCACAAAGAGAATAATTGATATTTTCTAGGCCAAGACATAACTTGACTGGGAAAGACATTACTTGGATTAAAACATTTGTCAACAGTATGTAAAGATTTGTACTTGGCTAATGAATTTACATATTTTGCAGCTACAAAAACATACTGCATTTGTTTCTTTTTATGTGTGTGTGTGTGTGTGTGTGTGCGCGCGCATAAGCAATGTATGCAACAGTGTGTTGTAAAACCTCTTCTCAGGGAATAATAAAAATATTCTGTTGAAAATAACTTCAGGAATAGGTTCCCTAAGACTGTAAAAAGGAAGCATATGCATCAAGGCACTAATATTAAAACAAAAACAAGGCACAAGTAGTGGCCCAAGACATGACTTCTGAACTCACACAGCTATAAAAAAAAAAAAAAAAAAATCTGTGACCTGCTTTTCATAAACTAAACCATGTTTGATAAATTAAATTTGGCTATAAATGAAACCACTGGGTGGCACTGGTCTTCCAATCAAGAACTTGTACCGCTTTAAGAGGCAGAAAGCATAACCACCTCCCTGCAATTTACATGTACATGTCTAATATCATAGGAAAGTCTTTTTCCACTCTGCAGTAAGCAGAAGAGGAGCATTTTCCACCCACATAGCTGGAACACGAATGCACCCAATATGAATTTCATATTAAACAAAATATCTTTAACAACACAAGGAAATATTAGGAGGTTTTAACATTACTCATTTGAATCCCCCATGAAGTACAACATGTTAGATAGAATAGATTATTTTTTTTTAAAGTGCATCTAATTCAGTACTGGAACCACAGACTTAACGTGGAACCCTGTGAATTAATTAGGCAAAAGTGGTAAAAGATCCCATTCATAATTCAGATATTCATTTTCATGATAATGCCCGTGCCCTTGACTCAGACAGGATCTAGACCTGAGTCATAGCGCCCTGATTGGTTTGATATTCTGTGTAACAAGACACAAGCATGGCACAATGACAGAAATAGAAAACGGAGTGAAACATTCCCTTTGCCTTCCCTGATCTAAATAAGCCCCTCTTGTCCACTGAAGGCACAAATGAAAGTAACAGGAGCATTTTGGAAAAAGTTTCCTCCTGTGTCAGGCTTTATATTTGTCAAAACCTTTCCTCAGGTTCACCGCTTATGACTCATATTTGTCTTTCATTTCCTCCTTGATGGAGTCGCTCTTTCTCTGGATTACAAAGAAAAGTATTTGAGACAGTCACAGCTTGGCAATCTTACAAGTACAAGTCAGCTAAAAATGAATCTTCGCTGCGACTTAAAGATGTAACGTGCATGCATAAATCTTTTCGGGCTATGTTATGCTGAATGTAAATGGTTGGATGGACACAAAATATTTTAAACCAACTGGGTAGTGCTGATGAGTTAGTTGAAAAGGAAAATGTTTACCCAAGTCATGGCTGAAAAATGACTGAAGAAAATCATTTAAAGAAAGAATTCCAATTTAGTTTAGAACAAATAAAACCCCAACCTAAAAACCAGGAGACCTGCAGGGGTCATAAAACCTAGCTTGCTGGGTCAGAGACTAGAGGCGATGTGACAATGGCTTTTATGTTTTAGATATATTCACCTTTAGAAACATTAATCTTTTACCTGCTAAGTGTTTAGCTTGCTAGCAATACCAAGTAAATGGTTCGTTGATTTTAGACAAAATATTACTTGTTTAGTAATCCAGGTTGTGGGTTATGATTTTTAATCCAGGCTTTGGTCGCCTTAATGTAATACATTAAGGCATATGAAGTTAACTTCGTTTAATGTACGTCTACAATACCTCTGTGTTTCTCAATATTTTGTTATCCGTGTAGGTTTGAATTCTCAGCCATCTGTCAATCAGCTTGACACGCAATGTAGAACAAAAGGCGGAGTGGGTCATAGATAAAACAATGACACAAAAGAAATGCGGTGCCTCAAGGTTGAGGAATTCATAAAGAAGTGCTTAAGGCGGGCGCATTAAAGGCTTCAAAATCCCATACTTTCAAGTTCTACTTCCTCTTTAGCACGGGTGATTGTAAAGATCCTCTCAACTGTGTTAGTGATGACATGATGGGTGAGACAGACTGCAAAGATGAGGGCAACTTGCATCAAACAGAGCAGCCAGAACAACCCCCAAAGACTGGGCACCGCTCCAGTCGCACGTCAAGGTTGATGATGATGACAGGGCTTATTTGGCTTGCTTGGTTTGCAGTATGACTCAAGGTAGCAAAAAAAAAAAAAGCACACAAAAAACTGAGACATTAAAAAAGATGGCCTCTTGTGTTGGATTGTCAAACAGGAAAATGACATTTTGTAGGTGATTTCGGATATTAAAAAAATGCAACTTTAATTTGAGCACTTAAAAATGTTATACATTTTTGAATGATAGTGCTTGTTAATGACAAACTGTAATATTTAGGTTATTCGTGTGCTTTTTAAAAGTACGTCTCAACAAAAACAAATCATTCTTTTCAGTGTGTAACTGTTTTCTATTGTTGTCTTTTTGTGATTTTAATTGTGCCTTTTTTGTTTTTAAGCATGAAGCTAAATTATTATAAATGTGAATACAATCACTATTCTTCAGCTTAATGTAGGAAAGAAAATCTCTGAGATCCACAGTGAAAATACAGTTTCATCTATTAGGGCGTCCTTCAGAAGTTATATATTTTCTACTGAAGAATCTACTTGTTGTTCACCAGCTGGTCCAGCTGGTACAACTCCTACCAATAGTCAATCTACCTTCATTAGGGAAATGTGTGTTCAGCCAGCTGTTACCACTTTGTAAATATTGTTTCTTCAGTGCTTAAAAATCATTTGTTCAGTAGTTTCGAACCAAAACTGAGCTTTAAGTTGATTGCTAACAGTTTGTGACTTATTTGTATTATTGTGTATTGGTACAGTGAAATCATACCGTTCAATCAACGGATGTACCCATCTCTTAACTAAAACCAAGTACTGCTGAAAATACTTGTCACTTTCTTCATTACTGTTAGAAATTTTACTTTTTAGCAGAACTTGAGAAATTTTCCAATCAAGTAGTTTTGTTTTGAGCTATGTGAAGTGTACTTTAGAAAGCAATGGAATAAAAAATACAAATTTTGAAAATCTTGTCACAACATATTTGGTAATATAGAGTCTTGCCTCTAAGGTAATAAGATAATGATATAATGTTAGATTGACTTTTATCTTGTTTGAATATTTTTTTTTCATCTATTAATTTTTAAACAATGCTGTATTCCTTTCTCAGTCTCATTTAGCTGTCAATGACATGCTTTTAAAAATTTATCAATGCACAAGAGCATTGCAGATGATAAATGTATTTTGTACTTCTTGGCTTGCATGCATTAATGCATGAACTCTCCAACTAAAATAAAGAAAGCTACATACTGCCATTTTACAGATAAGGGTTTTACGCTCCAACGAATGTGATTAGGAAAATTAAGTTAGTTTTTTTTTCTTTGTTCAAGTCAATGAACAAACATTACAACTTAAAATAAAGTAAAACGGAAATGACATAGCTCTTGAAGACCTACATGTGAGCTGGTGAAAGTAGGGTGAATCCAGACACAATATATGTTTTGGGGCCTTTATTCCCAGACAACTCCACCAGTGTGAAAAAGTATATACAATTTGGAGTGCATAGGTCAACTTATTAAACCAAACAGCGGCAGTGGTCTCTATCTGCAATAACATGAACATAATGAACCAAAAAACTCCACATAGTTCAACCTACAGTGAGACATTCAATTCCTGAGACAGAATTATGTTTCAATATAGGACGTTTAACTGAAATCCTAAAAGGGGTGCGGGTTTTAATGTTTTTATCATTTTTAATCTTTTTCAAAATCTCTTTCTCACTGTTTATTCAATGTCACATGCCGTTTTTATTTTAATTATGTAAAGCACTTTGAAATGCCTTGCTGCTGAAATGTGCTATACAAATAAAATTTGATTGATTGATTGATTGATAGTGGAAATACTCACAAAAACAGCCTTAGTTAATTCAGATATGACAGGTAAAACCAACTGCCCACTGATTTAAAGATAATGCTAGTTAGATATTTACCGTCTGTAAGCTTGAATCTCCCTCCAACCGAGAGCTGATGAGATTCGTCGTTCAAAGTAGCGTTGTTCCGGTTACATTTAACTTCCTGCGGACTTCTAGGATCACCAGGGGAAAACAGCGCACTCTAGTGGTGATAAATTGTAAGGACCTTAATTCCCAGTCGGCTACGTTTGCATCAGCCACTTGTCACAGTATTTATTTTACCCCAGGATATTCTTATCTTTGTAGATTTTAGCTGTAGGATTTAGGCAACTAATAACTGTTGAATAACTACGGTATGTAAATACCAAAGTGCAGACATAAAATGGATTATCAATTTTTTAAAAATGTTATTTATTTTGACATTTTTGGAGGATCAGTGGTACCACAAGGAACTGATCCTCTAGGGCTCTCTGTCACTATCCACTTCAATCTCAATGTTTTTCTTTAAATGGAGAGCATTTTAACCTTTGAACCAATGTTTTGGCATTTTGTATCCCAACAACAGAAAAATAAATAAATAAATAAATAAATAGCTGAAAAAATGATTTTGTCACTTTTTTTGACAGCTTGACAAGAAATAAGGCAAGAGCATAGGAAAGACATTCAGTAAGTTGCCTTTGTCAGGAGTCAAACCAAGGACAACTGTTTTCGAAGCGTTTTCTAACGTTCATGTCATAATTGATACGACTTTTATGTCATTGATATGAGACATGCGTCATTAATTCTGCACCAGAAGAATGAAAGAAGTATGTTGCTGAAGTGCATCACATCTCAACCCTACCACTCTGGCTCTCACCAAATAGACTTCTCTACAGAAAAGGATCTGAAGGTGTGAATAGGAAGGAAATAGATATAGTTTGAACATCTAACATTTGTTCAGGATGACTCTTGGTTGCCTGACGTTTGAAGTTTTTCTGGGCTTGCCCCACTGACAACTGACCAAAGAGCAAAAGCAAAAGCAATTATGTATCCTGTCTGGACTGGGAACACATTGGGATGCTGCAGAAGGAGCTGGCGAGTCTAGCTAGGAAGAAGGATGCATGCATTTCCCTCTGCTACATCTACATCCCAACCTGGTATAGGAAGAAAGCAATAGAAGGGCAATTAAAGCTTCCATATATGCAAACTTTAATTTAAATTAATTGTCACAGGTTAGGATCTTGCACAACCCTGGCTCCATCAAACTGTGAACAAGACGGAGCTGAATTAGAAGCCTATATTGCTTCCCTTTTGCTACGATGACCTAAGTTCGCTGTTTGAGTGTTACATAAAATAAGTTTTAATCTGACATGGCTGCCATAAATATGTGTTTTGATTTTCTTTTTTATTTATTTGTATTTACAGTGGGACACACTGATCAGCAGATAAGCATCAATTTTACAGAAGTATGCAGAAATTATGACCTAAAACTACATGTCAAGTCATTATTCACAAAAGTGAAGCTGTGCAAACAAAGACATACAAGACTGAGAAAATACTCCTAAAAAAATACCAGACTATATTGTGCAAAATATTTGATTCAACAAGTCAGTACATAAATATCTGAACATTATTTGCATGAGATTTGTGATAAATACTAATATCTTATGACATGCATTGTAACAATTGTAATTATATTCATGCAGTATGAAAAATGGAAGCAGCAGAAACTGATTTGCATGCAGTACCAATAAGAGCAATCATTCAGACTGAATAGAACTTCAAGAAGAGCATACCAAGGTTAGGATTTTCATCACTCAAAGTTTTTTTTGTTGAAAACTACGCTAAAGTTTTCCTTAGTAATAACAAGCTGAAGGTTCCATTCCAAAATACTAATTTTATTTGTGCGTCTAGGTTTATTATGGTAATACTGTACATAAATACTGAGTCACAGGATTTCATTATCATGCAGACTGACCTGGCCAAGGAGACACTTTCGTTGTTGTCCCTGGGCTAACCATAATGTGTTATTAGTATTCAGATAATGTCTGTGCATGTAAATTGTTCATGGAAAGACCAAGGGCACAGGTTTGGTTTGAACAATGGTAGGAACACAACAACCCACCCCTCCCACTTCATTTACTTTTCATCTTTTAATGGCGTAATCTAAATCAATATATAAAAGATGCACTCATATTTATCACATGTAAAAGTAAGTAGACCGTTAATTTCAAACTTTTACTTGAGTATGTGGACATGTTTTATCTCAGATTCATTTTTATATGCCAAAAAGGCTTTGCTTATTTTTTGATTGTGCCAATCGGTTGGTTGATTAAAAAAAAAAAAAAGTAAACAATAGGTATTCTATCATAAATACACAGATGTTTTATGCAAACCTGTGAGTTCAGTGTTATTTGTGAATTGATTTAGCCACAAATCATAATAGGGCCAGACTGCAAAACAAACTCAGGTCTGCCCAGGGCAGCTACCATCTCTTCAGATCTCAACAAAATCTGACAACAAACTGTTTAGACTTTTATCAAAGCACTATTTGCAAAAACCAGCCAGCGCAGAGACACTGTTTTTTTTTAACAGCTCCTTATAATTCAGAATCGTAAATACAAGGTAGTATGGAACTAGCATCTTCTGTCCACAGGGTTTTTTAAAAATGCAAACAACATCATGGCTCACTGCCTGCCACCTTTTCAACTGCCATACCAGGAGAGGTGCAGCCATATGTGGACAGTTTTGAGAAGAGGGTGTAAGTTGTTGGGAGTGTCTGGAGTCTGGGGAATGTAGGATGTCCCTGAAACCTATTAATAATGTCCCAACAAATCGCCTTGGGGACATATCACATGCTCTGTTAGTCTTCTCCACAGAGGATCCTCGGAGTGGCTCTTCAGAGTCGAGCATTCATTGAAAAAACACAAAAACACAGCCCATAAAAAGGGCATCAAGGTCTTCAAGTGGAACATGATGACTGTGTCTGTGAGCAGTTAGCTCCAAGTGTGAAGTGATGTCCTTGTCAGGATATACAGTGAGACATTAACATTTAAACTCAAGAAAAGGACAAAAATAGAAAGTGAAAATCTCTATCAGTAAACAAGATAGAAAAGTCGTTTCCTTTTTTCAATAGAAGAAAATAGTCATACTTCTATTTATCTGTGAGTGGTAAAAAAAAATGCCATTTTCTTTTAGTAAGTAAAATGATCAATTTCTATATTGATATTATACATGCCTTCATATGGTAACATTTCAGAGATCTAACAGTAGTGGAATGCGAAAGGATCCGAATACTTCGATTAAATTAAAGTTTAGATATTGGCATGATATATCTCATATATTAAAACCCCTGTTTAAATATATTATATTTTAAACAGGGGTTTTATTTGCATAAAAGAGCTTTAGGTTTTACTTTTGCAGCTTTGTCATTTACAGCAGCATGGTATAAGAGATTTGTTGGGACATTGGTAATACACTTGCACACAAATTATGCAGTCACATTTGTTTATTTTATATTAAGCATAGTTTATTTACTCTTTATTAGGAGCATTTCAGTTATTAAGGAAAAATCATTCGAGCACGTATTAACATCTATTTGGTTGATCCTGAAGTGAAGTGGTTGTGGAGTGCACCACAAGGGGGCAGTATAGTATGAAACCAACAGGTACGGCAGGCGGAGGGAAAGTTTTTGTGATCAGTGTTGCAGCTTCCGCTTGGCTTACACTATGAAGGGAGGTTGCATAATCCAGAACACGCTGCTTCCCGTCTCATCATTTCGCTTGTTTAGTCAGGTAGTATTACAGAAAACGTATATACAAATTCACATATTGCAGCACTGTATATATTATTGCAGTGCTTTATAGCCAACTATGTGTGACCTTATTAAAATTAAACCTTGTTAACAGTGCGGCTAGACTGTGCTTGTTAGAAGAAGACAAAACAGCTTTGTAATGGCGACGCTCCACCCCCCTTTAACCGGATACCGGATGTGTAGAATCCCGGATGCTGAAATGAACTTCAGGTATCATAGTTTTTTTTTTGTTTGTTTGTTTTTTAATAGGAAACATAGGAAAACCGTTCTAGTTGCATTATTCGTTAAAATGTTTAAAATGTTTTTTTTTTTTTTTTTTAATTTCCTAAGCATTTTCAAAAGGAATTCGAAAAGGGACTTTCTTTGCAATAGAGCAATATCAATATTTTGTTGAGATTGTGCATGCATGTATGCGTGTGTATGACGGAGCTTGTGTTTTTGGTTCAACCAACTGGTTTCATGGAGACCAAGAACTAAAGTGCATGGTGGTTCTCATTGCTGTATGACTAAAATCACGTAGTTTTTATTTTTTTCCCTCAACCTCACCTATTATCCACCTTTTCTTGTCACTCAGGGTGTGTTTATTCAATTTCCATGAGTCACCATTCTGTGCAATGAAGAACAGATTGCTTTTATTTTTTTTTGTAAGATGATCTTGTGTGCCCTGAAAGGTGCCTTTTAAATTAAATGCATCGTTAATATTATCATTAATAGTGCTAGAAAGCAGAGTTTGTTACTACGGTCTTTTGGACATGTGTCGGGAGCCTTCTGGGTTTTTATACTAATTTGTGAATTTATTTATTGGCAGTGACAGGTCTGGGCAGCACCTGTGCTCCATTTTATGCAAATTGGGATGTATGAAGGAAAGTTGCACAGCCACATGCGTGCACACGGTTGCATACATCTAAATATTTTTGCGTGCTGCACTTTTTGATAATTGTCCTAACTCCAACTTCTAGTGTGAAAGCTGCATGCTCTTTAATGCATGAGGCTCCTAGTTCTTTCTACAACTAGAGCATCCCAAAGGGACAGAGAATACTGATTAGCAGGCAGGGAAGAGGAAGTACAGTCAATTGGAAATTTCACTTCAAAGTGCCAAGACCTGAAGGACAAGGTCCAGCAAACAGTTTTATTTTGACCACCAGTAAATCCATGTGAGGTCAGATGTAGAGCAGGCAGTGATACTTCAGACTGTCAGTGTTTCTTTTAATAGCATATTTCATCAATTAATTTCTTTTAGAGTAAGCAAGATATCCATCAAGTGAAATGCTCTTCACATTATCACATAGGCATTCTTTACCTGGAGTTTAATAATTCATTTTTTTTTTTTAATTATAGTTATTACTTGTCTGTAATTTTATTAGTGCTTGAGATTAACTTTAATTCCTCATTTAATCTCCATTCATCTTCATTATCACCATTTGACCACTAACATATTAGCATAATAAAGAGCTAATTATCAATGCCCCAAAATTAGTTTTATTAATCCTTCCATTGATATCCATTGTACATAGCCACTTATCCTTGCAGGGTCACGAGCGGACTGATGTCTATCTGCAGCGGCCGTTGACCTAGACCTGTCACGCATCAAGAAATGTCTTAATTTGTTCTTATGCTTAGGTAGTAGAAAAAAATATATGTTGTGGGAGAATTTATCCTTTCTCCCACAACAAAATTCTGCAGCACAAAAAAAAGAAATGTTAGTTTAATGACAGCATTAGAAGATGGTAGTACCACATCAAACAACTGTGTACCTGAATTGTATTTCAATTGTGTAAAAAGTCATAAAATCTGTAAGACGCATTATGGAAATGCTTTATACCCAAAGACCACAAACATTGACAGATAATTGTCTGGACCAAAGAGCAGATAGTTAGAGTGCCTAAAATGTCACTGCAGGAGATTTATCCATGGAGAATACACTTTGGAGCCAGCATTGTCAGCTGCGACTACAAACATCCACCCTTGTATCTTCACTGAGGAAACTGATGGACTAAATTACTTTCTGATTTATTTGGCTAATGATTGTCTAACCACTTTAAGAGCCCTAATAGAGAATGTAATCTAATTCCCAGATGCTAAATTGGTCTTAAAATGTGAAAAAAAAAAAAAAAAAAAAAATCATACAGTGCAATAATGAAATCATGGCATGGATTTTGCTTTGCTTCATTGTGTCATAGTACATGTTGGTACTAATGATTCTTTCAAATAACTAAAGCTCTCCACACCTGACAGCACTGATGTCAGGTGTCGGTGATCATGTATAGCCAAGGCCATCTTTATGTATAGCAGCAATTTGTTTTTCCAGCTCCTGAGAGAGTTCCTTGCCGTGACATGCCATGTTGAAGTTCCAGTGGCCAGTATTCGAGCGGCAACACCACATTTAACACACCTGCTCCCCATTCACACCTGAGACCCTGCAGCACTGAGTCATATGACACCAGGGAGGGAAAAATGACTTTTCCTGCTCAGTTCTGTTCCCAGTGGCTTAGACATTAATGTCTGTGTGTTGAGGTGTTTTGAGGTGTAAGCAAATTTATAATGTTAAATAAGCTGTACACTGACTACTTTACATTCAGTGTTCTCCCACGAAACAACATAACCTTTTTTTTTTTTTTTTGCGAAAAGGGTTTAAAAAAGAATCCTGGATCCAAATTCAATTGAAAGTGAAATATATACTCAATCTGAAGTTAACTGTGTAAATGCAATTTGAACTTCACATCACAGTTTTCTAGTGCAGACATTTTAATAGCACTTTTCTGAAAAAATACTCTATCCTTTACACAACAGAAGATTAAGATGGTAATTAATGTAAAATGAATAGATATGGGCAATCAATTTGCAAAGAAAGAAGCACCAAATTGGCAGCTGGCCTGACGAGCGTCTCTTAAGGGACCTAAAGACACATAACCTCACCTGATGCGACTGAGTCAAGGACACTTTCATTAGTATTCAGCTCCCCCTTCATCAATGTAGAGCTTGGTGATGAGTTTGACCCGGGGCTGGTAGATGGCAGAGATTTCCTTCATTTGTCAAGAAAAGGTGTCTCCTGTCTCTGGAGCTGGAGAGGAGAAATGCTGTATAGTTCTTTAATTATTAATACATCTAAGAGGAAAACTCTGTTTTCTGAGGTTCACCAAAATTAGCTCCACATTGAGTTTTAGTACGATCAGCATACTGCCTAGTGAATGCCTCCACTTCTTTTATCAGAATGTAAATAAAAGAAATAAGTCATATCTTTAAATAAGAGAAGAAGAACATTTAAGATAAGGAACCCCGTTAAGTTGTCGGAGGGTTTAAATAAGATTTATATTGCAGAACAATTTCAGTTTTGGGCACTCCAAACCTGCAAATCCTTGGCTAAGCAGCAGAACTGAGAGGCAGTGAGAAGAGCATCTATCAAACGAGGTCTATAGATCTATGTCTGTGTCTCATATATTTTTGGTTCAAAATATATGAAATTACGTAACTTCATGCTGCGCTAAAGTTACGTGTGTTGGAGAGAGTATCCAGGAACTTAGCAATAGTTCATAATAATATTACTCAAGTAAAAAGTACAGTGTAGTAAAACTTCTTGTAAAAGTGATTTATTTTATTTATTTATTTTTTTCCAAAATGCAATTCAGGTTAATGTAACCGAGTAAACTAGTTACTACCCACCTCTGCAAACCACTAACTGTACACATTACCCTGAAAACTACTGTATTTGACTTTTGGGAGTTGATCTCAAGATGCAGTGAGAATGAGGTGTGAGATAATGCTCAGATGCTCTTACAGAAATCTTTTTTAATTGATTTAATTGCATATTCGTTGTGCGTAAAGATTAGAATGTCTGTGCTTCTGTACCATCATCATCAGGAGTGTGAATTTTAATCGGTCAAAAATAATCTTTTCCCAGTCTTCTTCATCAGCAAAACGTTCCCGGAGCTTTAGCTGGTGTTTGACCTGCAGAATATATGAATACTTTATAAACAGTCAAATATTTCTGCTGATTGGACATTTATATTTGATGCGAGCGCTCGTAAGAGTCGAAGTGGCCTTGTAAAACTCTAAGCCCAGATTCCTGTCTCTGGCCATCTGGCCCACGAGTCTTGGCTGTCAGCTCAGCAGAAACCTGCGGATAACTAGGAGCAATCAGAGGGCATAGAGCCACGGACTGCCACCGTGGCTTACACCGTGCAAGGAACTTCAGCTACACAGGTGTACACACTAACAGGCAGCAGCTGGTGATCATGAAAATTGTTCACTGCTGTGATGGAGGGATGCTAATTGAGTAGATTTTCCCCCCCTTCTTGTGGTGCCATCACCAGTCATAATCTATTAGTGCGCATTATGTCAAGATTTTAAGGCATCGGAACACTTCGGTGCGAACACCGACACAGATGAATATAGAAAGGCAAAATGGAAGATACAAGATATCAAGTGACTGAGCTGAGAAACCATGGAACAAAATCATTATGAAATACTGCACGGCAGTGTAATCTGCTTCGTTTATTCTCAGTTGTTTAAGAGAGGTTGCTGCTTTATTTTGATTTTACTGAGGAGTAATTAAACAGGCAACTATACTTTGCTTTTGTCATGTTCCCTTTATTTTTTAATCAACAAACGATCTGCTGTCATTTTGGAACAATTTTGCTGACATTTGTAAATGAGTAGACAGCCAGCTGGTAAAGACAAAGACAATTAAAAGACAAATTAATTTACCTCTCAGTTTATCTAATTACTTCAGGAACATCATTTGTGAAAAACGGTGACATTTAACAATATGAAAAACAATTGTAAAGCCAACATTTTACCTCACCTCCAACAAGCCTGCTCTCCTCCTCATGTTTGGCTTAGGGTTAGATGAGGCACTCTAATAACCACCGTCATTACCCAAACTATTTTAGTTGGAAATTATCCAGTTTTGACCAATTTTCTTTTCAATAATAATATAACAAAAATAAGAAAATAAAACATTTGCAGTCAAACTTGGCTGTTTGTTTAGTCCATTCATCATAATTAAAATCTGTTCAACTAAACGTATTAAGACGCACACAATATATCTATGAACTGTTTAAATATTTAAGGTCTAACAATGACGGAAAATCAAAAACTGATTTGCCAAATATTGCTGATTATTAGTTTCAACAGTGAAACATGTCCTTGTTTTGTGATTTTCCTCTATCTGATACATTAGCTTTATTTAATTTGGTGTTTTAGCATGACAAATACAACGCACTGAATCAAAAAGTACCACAATCCCTAAACTTTCATTAGACAGAAGCTCCACAACATACACAGAAAGCTTCAAACACAGCCACTGTGAATGACAACTGCCAGATGTTTGTAAAATTTTTGTTTAATGAAAATTATTCTTTATAGTGCTACTACTGTTAAGGTGTGCAGATAGTGTATATTTAATTGCAAAATTCACAAAGGCTGACTGTCTAGCATGTGCATGAATTAGACCATTTCTTCAGATATGCCACTTTCTATGACCGTAAGGCACATTTTGGTAAAGATACAATTAGTGCAGAGCAGGACAAGCTTTTTTTTCAGAGAGTAACAGACTCCCCCAAAGGGACGATACCAAGTGGAACAAAAAGTGGCTCTACAAAGTATTGATTCAGTGGAACCGGATAAATATGCAGATAACACGTTTTACAATTATATTTGTGAAAAAAGCTACCAACATGCAGCTTTGCATTGGTCTATTAATTAAGATTTCAAAAAAAGTTACTGGCACTGTTACTTGGTTTTCAAGTTTAACTCAAGTCAGTTATGCGTGTTATATTATCTGTAAAACATGATTTAATGATGCATGCTTCTTTTTTTACCTTTCAGCTGGAATCAGTATTCAGAGTGAAGCCTTACCAGTATAAACAGCAGTATTATAATACAATGTCTAATCTATTGTTATGTTTCATTAATGGATATCACTTTCAGAAGAAAACACTTTCAACACTTCTGCTGCTTCACACTCTTTTTTTTTTTAGAGCTCAAGGACAAACCTAACTAAGCATAGCTACTAGAAATGTTCAGATTGGCTTAAATGTTCCTTCTAAAACAAAAGGTCATCTTAAGTCCACTCTGGTTGCAAAGTCAGAGGAACAGCAGTACCTGATGTGCTCCACTGATATGCTCTTAAATGATAGCTGGTTTCTGTCCGTGTGCTAGTTGCAGTTTTGTGCTTTTATGATGGAGCTTAAGCAGGGATGCCTCGCTATCATAGACCTATAAGTCTTTTCTACAAGCTGAACTAACATGGTAATAAGCAATTAAAATGTAAAGTAGTGGAATTTAATCATTGATGTGTGGTGCAATGTAGGCTGCAGTGTCAGAAGTAATGTCTCCAGATTAAGGATGCGACAGCCCTCGGGTCACAAGTCGAAATCAGACTCACTTTTCTTCTGTTGTTCGCCTCTTTGACTCTCTCTCTTTACTCCTTCAACACTGAGCTAGAACACAGCGACTAGATGAACATCTTCTCGCCTGCAGGGTTCGATTGTGCCCAAAGAATATTTTCTTTCTCACTTCTGGTCGATATGTAGTTAATCCAGCATGAAATTATATTTTGTTTGAGATGAGAAAAGAATGCCTGTCATCGTTTTTAAATGTTTATGTCATCAGAATGTAGGGCTTTATAGATAAATACTTGCTCACAGCAGTGTTGGGTTTAGTTTATTTAATAGCTGTCACAAAGCATTACGCATCCTTCCATCACTCAAATAGATAGCTGAAACCTAATGCATTAACACTGTTCTACGTTTTGGGTCACACCCTGTAACCTTGGTGGATCTCATAATATCTGTTTCAATCATGAGGGCTTTACCAACTGATGCACAGTGGACTCGATTTTTTTGTTTTTTGTTTTTCATGGGTACAAATTTATATCTGCTCTGCTGACCATACTTCATGGAACAAAAAGGATTCTTCCTGCTTTCATTGCAAACTTAGACAGCATGTGCAGTGATGTTAAATTGAATATGTTGAATGATGGTACAGAACGTATTAGTGCCAATTGGAAGTAGTTTTGGGGCTCTTTTTGTTCTTTTTCTCCGTTAAAAATCCATATGTAGCCACAAGACATTCCAGAAAAGCTTTCTAGTTATATAAGAAGGTAATGTAAAGTCACTTTTCCATTAAACCACCTCAAATCGATACGGTCCCGGTCCGCCCCGGCCAGACCAAATTTTCCATTGGCAAATCCAGCACGGCTCTGCCTGGCTGTTCTCAGATTTTCGTACCTATATCAGGAGTTGCACTAGCAGGACTGAGGCGATCGTTTCAGTGCCGTACCGAAACGATTTACCTGACAGCTGACTGCATTCGTTGATTCGCTCGTGATTTACGTCACTGAAAACTCCAAACATTATAGTTTAGCTGTGGACCGTGGACGTGGTGTCTGCTATCCGAGATCTGTTCAAGACCGAGGAGCAATTATTAGGACATGAGCCTGGCTGTTCTCAGATGTTTGATAATAGGATTTAAAAAAAAAAAAGTTTAGGCATGGCTATTGGTTTACATCTTATGACTGTATTACGTAAATCCAAGAAGTTGCGTATTTAAAAAAAAAAAAAGTGGCGCAATTTGATTATGTATAGTGAAATAATTACCTGATCTGAGTCTTTATCATTATGTTTGGGCCAGCAATAAATTTAATATCTGGGTTTGAGTCCATCAGAATCACAACCTCAAAGATCTACATTGCTGAATGTCGCTGCAAACATCAGCTGAGAGTTGACCAGAGTTGCTGCATGCTCACATCCCACCCACCAGTGAGGAACAGACTGTATAATGGAAAAGCTCAAGAAGCAAACTGCACATTAATCGGTCAGTGTGCGTTTTAAAAGTGGAAAAGCATGAATAACAGTCAAGTCATAGTCAAGGTTTTTCAGCACCTCATCAGACTGAGGTGCTGCAGTGTGACAAAAATAATCAAAAATCCAGTGGCAAAGCTCAAAGAAAAGTTAAAGTAAGTTTGATAAATAGAGTGACGGTGGCTTACAAATGCAAAGCAGATAAAGTAGTCTGTGTCAACATACACGTCAGAAAATATTAATCTTTTTTGTCAAACCAGATTAGTTCAGCTCACGTACCACATTATAAAGGGACGCTATCTCTCATTGTCTTTGATTCCACTATGAGCTTTGAAGACAGATAAAAGATTTTAACTTGGTCTTCTTGAGCTCTGTCAGGAAGAGGGTGCCGCACAATAAATCCATAAATCTAAGAAATTATACCAATCTGCCTTACCTCTGAAGAAACTAAGGCAAAATTGATATTCCTAAAGTGTCTTTAAACTTTGGTTTAGAGATGTACTGGATCTACTAAGATGAACACAAGGTGTGAAATACTTTGTGCATCTGACTGTGCAACGGATAAGAGCAAGCAGCGAATCTGAGTGACGCACATAACAGACGTAAGATTAACCAACCAAACTCTTATCAGACTGCAATGCTCAGGGCTGAAGAAGGAAGCTAAGATGTCATTACCATTCCAGGCAAGACTGATAGCAGTTCTCTGTGCTAAGAACAGCTTACTGCTATTGTTAACAGCTATTTTTGGTTTCTTTCAAGGTTTGAGGTGAAATCTGGCAGCAATTAGAACAGTTAGAGAGACGTATTGCTCTGTCTCAAACCAGTATCTGCACAACTTTTGTTTTCATGTGTAGGCTTCCTCTTCAATGACAGACTTTACTCATTAGGAGGGAAAGTATTGATTGGGGTAAAGATAAATGGTAATATTTCCTCAATAATGACTGTTGTGCACAAAACTGATCATTTTGAAACAAGTAGTATAGATTGTCTTTCATATATTCAGCATTATCTCTTTATTCTAATAAATGTATTTTTTTTAAAAAAAAAAAAACAAGTTTAGGTTTGTATGCTGAAAAACTATTATACATCAGAATGCAAACTGGCATACATGCAAAAGCTTGCCAGCATAATTTAAAGCAAATCAGTAAATTAGGTTAAATCTTGTTTTATCAGTTTTCTATTATTCCTACATCTACATTTGTTCCCTAGCTTTTATTGGAGACTAAAAAATTTAAATGTTACTAATTTGAATCACTTTAAATAGATAACATGATGGTTGTGACAGATAACACTGCTTGCATTTGTTATTTTAAGCAGTTTCTCATGTTTGATTAATTTTTAATTTCAAAACTTAGTTTGTTTTCCAAACTGAATTTTTAATACAGTCTCGATATTTCAGGACAAGAAAATTAGCCTTTATGTGATAAGGTGGTCATCGGGTCAAATCCTCAGTTGTTTCCAAGAATCATAAATTAACCCGATGCTGCTGAATGCGGGTTATGGTATTTAGAATGTGGTTTGGCAGAATCTCACAGATTTTCCGATCTATCAGTAGATCCACACTATTTAGAAATGTAAAAGTCTTGGACTTGTCAAAGGTGCACCGAAGTATCCTACATTATACACCGATTCTTTTATGCAACCTTTAATTTTTTTTTCCACTTGACCGTAATTACACTGAACCAAACAAAATGTGATTTTAAGCAATACGAATGTAACCGATGCAATGTTTGAGTGCGTTTTGTTTTTGTTCTCATTCCTGCATATGGACAATAGCATTTTAAGTTATTTAGCCCACATGCGCTTTGCAATTATCGCCATGTGTCTCATTTGCGCTCCGTTTTTTAAGCTCCCTCAGACCTCCATCAACCTGCCAGATTATTGATAGCTAGTGTGTAGATGTGTAAGGTTTCTCCCTTGCCTTGTCTTGACCTCCTGTTAGTAACCTCACTCTTGTCTCCTGCGTTACTCTGCTTTGCTTCGTCCTTGTTGCACCTTACCTGGACCTCAGATCTCTAGACATGAACCTTGATTGGGGTTTTCCATGGAGAATTTCTAGCTAGGTAAGGCATGTTTACCCCTGTAAATGCAATGGAAAAAGAGAAAGGCTAAAAGTGGAAAATCCCCCAGGAAACCATTCTGGTTCTTGGAAAACAATTTTTTGGTGGAAACACAACTTGGGAGACTTAAATTTAACTAGATTACCAGATATGATAAGTATTTTTATCCTATCCTGTTTATATTTTTTTAATCTGTTTGGTTTGGATTGCCTCGGGAAGGGATTAAGTGTTTACAAAACACTGTCTCTTCAGAAGTATTACACGAGAAAACTGTTAATGAGCCAGATCCCCCACAAACCAGCTGGAGGAAGTGTAAGTCTGCAGTGGACCTCAGGGCAGAGGGCCACCCAGAGTCAATGCCACAGCAAGATTCTGACTTCCAAATGCAAAATCATATTTCAAAGTCTTGATACACATTTAGTGCTTGAGTTATGGAAGTGGCCGTTGTGGAAAAAACATCTTTTAGTGAGAACCCTTCACTCACCAAACTGCAATTTGTTCAAATAAATGCTCAAGGCCATTGTCCAGAAAGAAACTTTCATCTCTTTGTTTGATTGTTGTATTGCACTCCTCTCACCACATGCCCATTTCCACACAGACACATTCATTCAGCAAACCCCCCAGCCTGTTGATTCACACAAGATATAATGCAATTTCCTGCACCAAGTCTTGGCGTGTCTCAGACATACAGCTTCGGTGAAGAGATTGTCAAGCAAGCTCTGAATCTTCATGAGCAATGACAATATCTTAACGTGGCGCAGTTGGAAGCAAGCCCTGACATGATGATAAAATGACGTGATAAAAATTTAGTAATTGAAAATAGAGGCCAGATTATCAAAACTCAAGCATGCACAGCTTACAAATAGCTACCGTTTTAAATTCTGATGTAATCATTCTGATAACTCTTAAAAAGATTTTTTTAAAAAGGAAGAAAAATGTATGCTTTGCATATTTTGCTCAGACCCTATTTCTGGAAAGGAGGGGTGTTACCACTGGGCAGCACGCAAGGACTTGAATTTAAAAACTCCCCCTGCGCCCTCAATGGTATAATTCTCATTCTTACAGAAATGTGCTGCAGCTCTTAGTGCCCAAAAAGGCCTGTGAGGGTGGTGGTGGCGCACTGCAGCACAGAAACACAATTGTGATTCAGATTTCATTGTATTTTTTTTATTATTTCTTTTGAGTGTGGGGACCATTTGGTTTTCAATTTTTCTTTTTATTTGGCAGTGGATAGACAATGAAACAGTTCATACGAAATTAGACTTTTCATTATACCTTTGCATATGGCTGAGTACACTATGTCCTTGACCTTAACAATGTCATTTAACACAAAATCACACTGGATGCTTTGCAGTTTCTCAACAGTCAGTCCTCGGGGTTGTCCATCTGTGCCAATCTGTGCAGGTATCCCGGTCCATGCATGCCTATTTTCTATATTAATGAACATGCACCACCTCTCCTATTACGTGAAATAAGTTGTGCGGTTTTCTCCAGGGACAAGTCTTCCATCCTGGAGGTTAATCTGGGATTTGTGCAGCTGCGTGAATCAGCATTAAGCCTCTGACACTGACATAATAGTGAGGTTGCGTTCTCAGATGGAGTTTAACATTGTAATGGAGATTTCATTGGCGATGTCCATGGAGCACGATTAAACGGGAGTAGATAGCTATAGTGTCCCGAGTCTGCTGTCGTCATCATTTCCCTATCAGGCAGGGATGGCTGGAGGGGACCCACATCTGATATAGACCCTTTAAAAGAACCTCAGAAATTAGGGAGGGATTTTTCTTTTTTTCTTGTTAATAAAATGTGAAATGGACCCACTGTAGGTTCAACTGCAATGACATGAAGTGACTATAATAAAAAAAATAATAATATGCAGTAAAATGTATCCACATTGCTTTATTTCTTTTTAAGAAGTGTTTTTTTTTTTTTCCCCAGATGTGTAGTGTTGCTTTGGGAACTTTCAATAATCAACAGACTGATTTTATATTAAATATTTTTTTGCCATTCAGCGGCGAGTCTCAGTGCTGAGGTGTTTCAATAGTGTTGAGATTTTCAGAATTATTTCAGTCGGCCCAATAGACGGATCATGAACCTGCCGACAATTATCCAGCTGATGAAAAGAAGGGTCCAATCAGGGCAGGGTAATGGTGTTTCACTTTCATTCTCTCTGTGAGAAGCTTCCAAAATAAAAAGCCATAATCGCTGTGATGCAATTACAGCCCGAGCACCTTGTCTGCCTGGATGCTTCTCTAAATCTGCCGTGGAGGTTAACTGGACATTTACCCTCCCATTGTTTTTATTGATCCTGAATATTGACTCATTTGTGAAAGGAAGGTGGGTGAAGTTAAATATTAACTTTAATAAAAGAAAGCTCAATTCAAGAGCAAAGCCGTAAAAAGAAATGAGTAGGAGGACTGGATGACTTTAAACATCAAATCTTTAAAAAAGAAAACTCTTAAAGAAGCTACATTTCGGTTGTGAATATGAATAAACCGATTAATCCCTTGAAATCTTAACCAAATAAGCTCCACAGTGCTGAGAAATGCAGTTATGTTGCTGTTCACTTTACCACTAATGTTGCTTAAATCAGGAATACCATTGTAATTTCTCCTCCTGGTTTGTGTGACAGCTGCTTTTCTCCTGACCATGTACAAATACACACACCTCTGAAAACTATTCTTGATCTCTATGTGCGTGACTGTAACATATTCTTCCATATGTAATAAATTAGCTCGATTAATCATTTCAAACCACACACTCGGGTTACTCGTCACGTGTTGAAACGAAGCAAAATTATGACATTTCCCAAACCTCAATTCAGTTTTGACCCAAATCCTCAAATGTCTGCGAAAATCAAAAGAGAGATTTTCTTTTCAACATCACAGTGAGTCTAAGCATCCGAATCCAAACGAGAATGAGATGGAATAGTTTTCTGAGATCACTTACAGAAAGACAATGGATAAAAGACGTCGACTTCGACTCTCTTGAAGTGGAGTCAATAGAGTGGTAGGAAATAGTGTGCACGATTAGAGAACCAGCTTTTTGCCTTGTGCAAGAGAAACTAAGGAACAGAGAAAGCAACCTGTGACGCAGCGATTCATATGTTTTATTGGTGTTCATAGAATTGATCCATTTGCTGGTGACTGCACACAGTTTGTCTGCTGGCCGTTCCCTCCCATTGGGCTGCATTTTGGTAGCAGCGACCTTTTGAAAGCAAGCACAAATCTGCATTTAAACACAGCGTTTCACAAAATTTTATTTTGTGAGACTGCATCTTGTTCGTTTAGCTTGCTTATTTTATCAGGTAAACACGTCAGACCTGCAGTATATCTAGCATTCAGACAATTTTCTTTCTAAATTTGCTCCCTCCCTATGTTGAACATTAGGACCGTACTGTTGACTATCAGTTGTAATCACATATAATCAGCAGACAAAGGGTTTTCCTCCCGCCATCTCACAGCAGGAGGCATCCGCACAGCGACATGCTGCTTTGGTCGCATTTCGTACCAGTCTGCCTTTTCTCAGTGCATTAACTTTGTGAAAATAGAGAGGAATACTCTGTTTTGTAAATTGAAATCTCTTAAGTTACAAATGCTACTAGGCTTAGATTTTCTGCAGTGGTCCCTTTAGGCTAAACATGTCCCACTGTCTAACCGGAGTAGTGATTTTAATGCAAAGAAGTAGCAAGATAAGGGTTCACCACAAAGTTAGTGGAGATCCATTAGCAGATAAACCATGTGCCGTTGCAGCGCTGCAGTAATACCCTCGCAGCATGAGGTTGATTGCACTCATCGTTTCTTCTCAAAATACGGAATGAGATCCCCACCGAGGAAATCCCCGATAAAAGCTGCCTCTTTACAAATATTAGGAAAACAGAAAACTTGGGAGTGATGCTTATCTGGGACACAACTCTGTTGATATTTGAAGACATAACACATATTTTCACATCAAGATAACCATAAAACAATGACTAAATTCCTGTTGGCGGAATTGGCTCAATTATTTTCACAGTTAACAGCCCAAAAAAAAAAAAAATTGTTTTACTTCGTAGTTATTAATGAATATGCAAACATTTTAACGTCGCAACACAAAGATTTAATTTCCAACGTTTTGTAGCCTAGTGAACATCTGCTGTAAAGTTTGTATGAGCTGATGGCCATTGCTTCTAGCTTTAATTAGCTCACAACAGTGGGCATGAACATTACACCAATTATCTTTCCTCAAGCTTCCACTGGGAGGAAATATTACCCATGGCAGGTTCTCTATAGGGGATCCGTTGGCAGATGCACATCTAATTACACCTATGGGGAGATTCTCTTGGATGTCAGAATGGTCCTATTTACACTCCTACTGGGCAATTAACTGTCCTATGTATTCAGGGCAATGACCAAACGTATAGCTTTATTGAAAATAAACATTGCACATGCTGCATATTTGAACGTGCCTTTTGCCCTGCGTAACACCAAAGTGTAACTGACGGGTGTGCCCTCTCCCCTTAACCCCTGCATGTTGCACGTGGAGCTTAATTGCATGAATATTTCAGCAGTTACTGCAAGTCCATTTAGATGCATCAGCAAGATTGCAAGTTTTTAGACGGCAAGGTGAATTACTCATTTTAGCATGCTCCTTTTTGCAACGGTTCTGCAAAATCTGTGCCAAGATAATTGAAAACACACATGAAATTGATCAATGTTTTTTTTAAGGATTAAACCTACTTTTCTCTATTTATAAAGCGCTACAAAGTAAATGAATTATTCAGTAACAACCTTCTAGTGATCTGAGGGCTTTCCAAAAAATTAATAGACATTTTTAACACTGTTCTAAATTCCTCACCTTTTCTTATTTTTCAAGCTAAACATATTTTTTTATACTTTATCAGGTAGCAAAGAACAATGCAAATAAAAAGTAAATTCATAATAACAATAGTATTAACAATATTTAAATAGTACATTGCATATTTTTGACATAGGACACAAATGAGTGCAATGAGGCCAAAAGAACATGAGGAACACAGGTATATAATATCTGATCATTATTCAGCTTATAATTTCACTGCTACTACAATTAAAATGAAGAAGCTCTTCAGCTTTATTACAATCATTAAAGGATGACCTCACAGAAACTCTCTCAAAAAAATAGGAGGATCTAGAATTTTTTTTTTAATTTTTTGTTTAATATGGTTTAGAAAATATCTGGCAGATCCTTGGCCAAAATGGGGATAATTTCAGACAGGTCAAGCGCATGTGCACCTATGTAGTTTCTAGTTAAGTTTTGGAAATGGAACAATATGTATTAATGAACATTTTCATGTTTATAGCCAAGTGGCTAATTTTCATCTCTCGTTCCATTGGTTGGTTGATGTTAAAACACAGAAAATACAAATAAGGATGAAAACGACAGATATGATGCTACCAAAATTAGAGGTCTATAAGTGATTAATACATATTTAAATGTAATCAATATCAAAATTTTTGGCTTTCCAAGAGTCAATTTTTAGAGGATCAGTATTAAAAAATAAATAAATTAAGGAGCTGACTGGTTCTAGCCACTTTGGTGCCCAAGGCAACATTTAAATTGGCAGGTTTGCAAAGGATGCAAACTTATAATTAATGTACCCTTTACGAAATGAGGGTACTTCAAATTTCTTTCCGGTGTTCAAACATCGTTGTCCATTGCTGATTTGGAAAACATAATATTTTGTGGGTAGAGCAGGTGCCTTCCTGTTCACGGGGCTTTTTATTTGTCTGACAAAAACAAATGTATAAAGGAAAAATGTCTTATGTTGAATAAGGTTTGAATGGGACAAGCACTGAAATGTCACCTGTGGCGTGGAAGGAACATATTCAAATGGTACATTGAGGATGTATTGGTAAAAATATAAACCGCAGTCCACACAAAGACACAAAGTCACGCATAGGCTACGTAAAGGCCACTTCGCTGATGTAAAATCTCAAAGGTCAGTCCAGTATAGCAATAAGTGGATCACTAGGACTAGTTTTAAATGGCTAATTTGGCCAGAAGAACCACATACAAAATAAGAAGCAATGTGTTCCAGATGCAACAAGTAACGTTAGGGTTAAACCACAAGCTCCAGAAGAAATGTATGCCCCATTGACAGTATTTTTCCTTTCAGTGTAATTCAAAGATTGAATTTTCAAAAGGTCAGTTGGAACTCGGCCACAAGAGGGAAAAAAAGCAAGGCTTACAGTTTCAGAGGGTTTGATAATGCATTAATGAATCAGATTATGTCTCCAATAAGCACGTCTTTGATAAATGTTCCATCAGTGAAGTACCCTGTCATGCAAATGAAATGTGTGTGTGTGTGCCTGTGTGTGTTTCAGCACTTTTTGAGTGAAAATGCAAAGTAAAAACTTTCAGATGGATAACTTTGCCATTATAGAAATGATATAACTGTTGTACTACATAAAAAGAAATGGTTTTGGAACATTTTAAGTTTAAACAACTGTTATTTTATTGCTTTTGAGTCAGTCTCACTTAATGAGGATAAAACCCACACAAGATCTGCTTTTCTATGATCTTTCTTATAATGGGTAAGGTGTAATGCTTCAAGGGCTAACTGGATTTTTTAGCAATCTCCTTACATCTTTAATTAAGATCAAATTTGAAGTTGTGGATTGTTTTTTTTTTTTTTATTCCTCACAGAGCTCTGCAGTACACCATCTGCCCTGGGGATATTTATGTTTACTATTTCTCTGAGAAAACATTTTCCAGTGTACTTTGCTTTAGGACCAATAGCATTTCAGTTTACCCATATGGATAAGCCTCATTTCTATTTAGCCTTTCAGCTGGCAAGCTTGGATAAATGGAAAGAAAAGCCTGTGGGAACTATGGATCCAAACAAGACAGAGAATGCCGCAACACATGCCCTGTCGGAACTGATAAGTTTGGGTATTTTTTTCCCTCCCTTTTTGCAGTTTCTTGGTGTTCTCATAGTCTGCAAAATGCTGACAGGCCAATTCATGTTTTCTAGATTTTGAGCCAAAGTAAGGTTGTAGCCCTCACCTACATCAGATGACCGCAGGTAGCATTATTTTGATGGAGAGGCTTGGAGCCTCAGCTGCTCTCCCTGGCACTTGGAAGCTACATAGAAAAAAAAGGGCTTTTTTTATCATTTTAATGCTGTTTTGTGCACAAGACAGCTGGCACTGAGGTCACTGACACTTAGTAGTTCATTTTTGAAACACTCCTGAGAGTTAGCTGAGCCCTGAATTATGAATTGTGACGAACTGAACAAAGGTTCAATCAGCAGTTCGACTATACATGAATTAATGCACACCAAAATACAGTTAAGACCCAAATTTTTCAGTAATTGTAAATGTTTTAAGGGGTGACGGTTAAGGGGTTAACTTTCTTGGGAGGAAAATGGGGAGGAAACTTGTGCTTTCTAAGAAAAAAAAACTTGAAGGCTGGATAAAACGTTGTCTGAGTGTACACAAAAAAGCAGAATTTCTAAATAAAGTACCTCT
Source organism: Poecilia latipinna (assembly GCF_001443285.1). Taxonomy (NCBI): domain Eukaryota; kingdom Metazoa; phylum Chordata; class Actinopteri; order Cyprinodontiformes; family Poeciliidae; genus Poecilia; species Poecilia latipinna. The sequence continues at coordinate 171,306 of NW_015112838.1, forward strand.
GGATAAAATCATCTAAAATACACAAGAACGCAAAACACGTTTTACCTAAACCAAATGCAGCATTTCAGGTAAAGAACTTTCCTTTTGGGATGTTGTGGAGTGACTTGACACAGGCTGTAGATGAAAAAAAAAAACCTTTAAACATCTTACAGTTGAAATAGGAAGTGGGGCAAATCACAGACAGAAACTGATAAGCTGCAAGAAGCATCTCACAAAGCCACAGGGGGTAACACTAGCTATTAGTAGGCAGAGTATCATAACTTTTTCCTTGGCGACAAAAGTTATTTTCGTTGATAACGTTTATTTGTTACTGATTATTTGTTTTTGCTCTTAGTGTGATATGAAATAAATTTATTTTTGGGATGTAAAAACTAGAAGAAAAAAAAACAGATTAGACACAATTAAAATGCAGACTATATAATACCTCACTGCTTCGTGGTTAATTAAAGCTTAAGGCAAAGCTGATGGGATCGATGCTTTTCTTGAATGGAGAATTAACATGTTATGCAACGTCCACCATTTAAAACTTCGAAGCTTGTGTGGGAGGCTGCACAAATAAAAGAGGGCAATAATAAGCTCCTGAGTCTTGATAATTGTAGACAATTTAACTATGAGTAGATGTGAGGGTGAATTGAGCTGGTGTTATCTGCATGGGACCAGCCTGTGATAGCAACGCCGAGTCCCTGGGTCCTGGGAGACTAATAACAAAGTAGGATTACTGAGCGCTCACTCTGCTGGCACCAAGGACATTTGCCAATAACAACTTTATCTGCCTCTTCCATGCGCCTTGGGTTCTGGCATTTGTGACTGCTGGAAATTAAGAATTGCTTTGTTTTGTCTCCAAGCCAAGGATTGCTGACTGTGGCAGTATTCAAGAAAAAAAAAAGAAAAAAAAAAAAAAAAAAATATATATATATATATATGCATATATATATATAAAGATTTTTTTGTATAAATTTCTTTTTTGATTTAACTTTGTCCAGTTTTGTTGCTTTTGTATTGTCTTTGTCATGTTGCTATCAGCTAAACAATCAAGGAAATTGCCGTTTTAAGCCAGCCACTTGAGATTTCTCTGTGAACTCTCAAAAATAATGCAGGCCATATTCTCAGTAAAATGTTACTTACCAATGGTGGCTGTGAAAATGTTTCTTTGCCAAAACAAAAACACAATTCAACAACTGTCATTTTATGTTTGTCATAGCTATTCAAAACAATTGTGCAGCCTCCTGTTTTAATCATCTAAAGTAGACTAAGCATTTTTAATGTAGAAACATTAAATATTTGTTTTTTTCTGTCTCAGCATTTTTTTTTTTTAGCTCAAATTCATAAAGTCCCTCATGATGTGGTCTTTGGCACTGTAACCTCACTGCATTATGGCCTATAAACCAGATTTATTTTTTCTAGTACTGTGGTTTTGTTTTGTTCAAAGTCTACAAAGGTTTAGTTGGTGCTTAATTAGATTTGCTCATATTACATAGACTTACAAACATCCAACAATAGTTATTGCTTGTTGTAATTTTGTGGTGGTTTTCAAGTGCTTATCATACAAAACAATAGTTTACTAGTTTTGTTCTTTATGGATTAGCAAAAACAGCTTGCCGTTAGCTTGTTAATTCACATATTTCCCCAAAATATGTCCAAATATTTAAATTAGTTGGTCTTAATATACCTCAACAGGTGTCAGCAGGGTTGTTTAAATCTTGAATGATATGACTGAATATTTTGGCAATTTTATAAACCAAATTTTGTTAGAACCTTTGCATATCACAACCAATCTTTCCTTGTTGATGAGCCTATCCAATCATCAAGGAGCAAGAGGCAAGCTGCATCATGGATATTTTGCGAGTCCATTGCAAAACAAATGGAGACACAGACGGCAATACACACAATTAACCATTGCATTTCAGAGCCACTGCTGACCTTGAACTGTATGACTGTATGAACTGTGAAGGAAGCTGGAGAGTCTATTAAAAAGCAACAGATGCAAAATGAAAACATGAGAAATTTGAGATGTGGATCAACAATTTTCTAGCAGTAAGTGATATTTGCTGAACAACCTGTGATTGCAAACCTCAGCAAAAAAAAAACAAAAAAAACGCATCTGTATGCAAAAATTAAAACACTATTATTTTTTTTTCTTAACACCTTTAGTAAAAACACCAACGCACCCATGTTTTAGTTTGTGCCATTGAGCTATGGCATGTTAAGAAAACGTCCCCACCCTCTCAGCCAGATGCTCCAGTACACCAAGGGGAACACCTGACATTAACAGAGTATTCTTCAGGCCTGTGTTTAATATGCATGTCTGAGCCCCTTTTTTTTCTTTTTAACAAAGAGTTCCTCCTATAATGTTCCTCACCACTTCAGTAGGTTGAGGATTAGAATTCAAACACCGCCTGACCTACCATCTGGTAGCAAACAGAGGGTTCAAGCCAAGGAAAGGTGCAGATATTTTCATTTAAAAATAGCTTTAAATGTGTTTAAACATACTCCTTCCAATTGGTTTGGAGTTCAAACTATGTGCTCAAAATTGTCCCTTGTAGGCTGAGCTGAGTTCACAGTTTAATTGCTGCCGAGGGCGTTCCATCATTTGCCAAGAGAAATCAAAGGAGTTTCAATGGTTTGGTTTCTACTCTGTTTATTGTTTCTACAGAAACCATGGAGTATATGGAAGGTCCATTGCAGCTACTTCACATAGTTGAGAGCAAAGTCAAAGCTGTTTTCTGTAGTATATAGTCTCACTTGCCAAGCCTTTGAAAGTAAAGTAGCTAAAATAAAGGACAGACGAGAGAGACTGACGGAATTTGACTCATGTTCTTGCAACTCTTTTTGTTTTTGATGGAGGACATAACCGTAGCTGACAAAACATAAATGCAACAGAAATGGATCTCTTCAGTACAAAATGTTATTTGTGGTACAATAGATGTGTACGAGAGTGATAAGTTCAGCAGTACTATATTACTCACTTTCCCCAGAAGGCACACGACTAATTTGCAGTTAAATCTATTTGACTTATACAGCTGCCATAAATGACTGTAAGGCTCAACGTAAGCTTAGCATGAGGTTAAGCTTCCCTGTCACTATCTGAATAAGTTATTTCAATCTAAGTGACAGAAACTGCCTTAAAGACGATGGGATCCTGAGCACATTTCACTGAAAGATGTGGAGTTCACTCTGTTGTGCATAAGCCTGTCTTTGTCTCACTCTGATCAGGCCAGCTAGGGAGAATTTAAGCTTACTGTTATGTTTAGTATAAACCTGGAGGTGGAGGTTTAAATTACATAGCAAGGAGATGAATTAGTATTCATACCCTTGAGCTTTTTTCATATTTTGTCACGTTATAATTACTAATTTAACATTTGTCATTGGGATATTTTGCAATTGGTGACACATTACAATCAAAACTGTCCCACAATTAGCAAAACCTCACAGTCAAGGAGCAAAACACCAGGTCAGACTAGATGAGATGCCTTGTTGTCTGAGACTTCCTTGTACTGCTGAGGTCCACAAATGCTAAGAACAATTTTATATAATTTCCCAAACACTCTGACCAAACCAGAAAGTCCCACCTACTTTCTGTACAGATGTGGCATATAGGAATTAAAGACCAAATGGAAAGAGAGACGAAACAAGCTGTGAAAGAGAGCAGCGAGATGGTTGCCATTGCTTGGACCAGTGGTTGAGCACCGTTGGCAAGCAACCACAGCAAAGACTGACAAATGGAGGCAGACCAGCAGCAAGGGCGACAACAAGGGACGAGCCAACCGGCTGAGAGACACAGGCAACAGGGACCGTAAAGGTGCGTTAATGAGCAGCAGCATGAGGCGAGAGCAGAATGGAAGAGGTGACCCTACAGATCGCAAACAGTGAGGCCCTGGAGCCATGTGGAGGTGCACCTGAGCCCAGGACCCAACGGTGCTAAGCACGTTGGCTGGACAATGGGGATCCTTCCTGGCCAAGGATGAGGACTGGATGGAGAGAGTCACCGGGGAGACGGAGCTGGATCGATAGCTGAGGGTCGACTACTGAGGGACGTACAGCAGAGAGTAGCAGGACCATGCCCACTTCTAAGGATTTTAGTATTTTTGTCTTTTCTATTCTACCCGTGGAGTGTTAGGTCAAGGTTTTATGCTGCCTTCTATATTTTTATCACATCAGTTTTATGATATCTTCTTGTTATTACTGTAAAGTTTTTAATATTCCATTTGATTCTAACACATTGCTCACTCCAGCGATAGGCCTAGCTAACCTGGGTTTTTAGTTAACTCCTTGTTTTGACTATGTGGCCTTACATGTCAAGTTTTAGCCTTCTTAGTTTTATTCCTGCTGTATTTATACCCCCCATTCCCCAAACAACAACAAAAAAAATAAAAAATAAAAAGAATAAAATAAAATAATAGCCCCGTCACTCACATTTCAAGCTTGCCAGTCATATTGGTAAATATTGGTATTTTTACACTTTCTCTGTGTAAATGTTATGAGTGTTTTATGATTAACAAAGGAGTGTTTAACTAAATTAAACAGAAGGAGACCATCTGATGGATGTCTTGGATGTTTTGACAAGAAAATTGGGTTGTGGACAATTGAGGAGTTTTAACTGAAGTGTTCTCTTGTGCAAATAATCGTGACGTTTAATGAAAACCCAGCCCCTATATTTAAGATGATCCTTGAATAATAATAATAATAAAAATAATAATAATAATAATAATTGTTGAACAAAACTATATTAGTATAACAAAATTAAAAGAAAATTACACATTGTGTTTAATTTGTGTTTAAAAATAAATATGGGTGTGGGTTTGTATTCAGACCGTTACGTCAATGTTCATCTTACATCGAAATTACAGTTGCAAGGGTTTTAGTGTATGTTTACACCAGCTGTGCACATTTAGACAGAAATATGTATCCATTCCACTTTGCAAAATGGCTCAAGCACATGCAGACTGGATGGAGTCTAGTGTGTGAGTGTTGGAAGGTGGAGCCTGTCTAAAGTGTTTTTGCATCACCTAATGTTCAGAGATTGCCCCCTAATTAGTTTCTTCCATCTTCCCATAAACTCTGACCGGCTTGCCTGTTTCTGCTAAGGAATGTCATCCTCACTGCATGATGCTTCTTCCAGTATATTTCGCAATGTAGACAGTGGTAAGTTAAAAAAAAAAAAAGCTTTATTTTGGTGTTGTCTGACCAAGCCACCCATTTTTATCTCTTTGGTGTTTTCTGCTTGGCTTGTGTCCAATTGATCTCGTCTTGACCAGAGGATATTTTTCCACGTTTGCTGTGTCTCCTATCTGTATTTTCGTAATAAGAAATCCACAAACATGGCTTCTTTCCGCCAAGGACTTTGTTCTTTCCACTCCTCCATAGAGGTTTGATTTGTGGAGTGAACAATAATAGCAGAAATCTGGCCTTTAAAGGCAATATATAATATGAAAGTTTGCACGTGCATCAAATTAATTGTGTCACTAGGCGAGTCTGGTGTCCTTTACAGTTCGGAGCACCATCCGTCAATGTAACCTTCCAGCTCGCTCAGACATTAGCAATTAAAAAGAGACAGCTTGTGGATTATCAGGGAGATAGAGTAAGCAAAAGGAGAATATGGCTAAATGTCAGTAGTGAGAATGCAGTGAAGTGGAAAACACTGTACATATGTTAAATGAAAATAAATGCATTATCTGAAAGAAATTTTGGTTGATACACCAAGATAAACACACATATGTTTAGATGTGACTGATGCTCTCACTATTCAGAATACTGTAGTGACTGTTCCCACTGAGGTTATAGCTTGGGATATATAGCCACAAACATTATTTCATGAATTTCTGAGATGTCTTGAGACTACTGCAGGAAGTTTTTGACTTTTTTCAAAGCTTCTGCAAAGTTGATTTTCAGAGTTTTCCCTTCCTTCTATTACATTTCTATTCTATTACATTTCAATTTATTTGTTTTTTTAAAGCATTAAAGCACAAAAGTTACAGTACTGATTATTGCATTTGTTAGGAAAAATAGGAAATGGTCATCTGAAACTAGAAAATTTCTGAAGAAATTTAAACAGGGCCTGCCAAAATGTGCCTGTCGGTTGGAACGCAGCGTTTTGATGCTAAAAATTAGCATCCGTGCTAAAATAAGCTACATTGTACTCAATAGCATGTGGAGAGTCACAAGCATGTTGAGTAATGTGGACTTACTCCATTCTGTATGTTAAAATTAATGTGTGACCTAAAATTAGCCAAAATGTTAATGTTAGCCTAAATGCTACCAGTGGCATGTGAGGTATCACTAGCATGATGTCTTACATTGACTTCCTCCATTCAGTGTGCTAAACATGGCTAATAAATAAAAAATGGCAAAAAAGCTTATTTTAGGGAAAAGGTAACTGCAGATGTGGGCAGTAGCTACTGATAATGTTTGTGCTAATGTTAATGCACTGCCTTCTGATATTTACTTTTGCAAAAGTAAAAATCAGATGTTTACATCGTGGAACTTCGCTACCAGGAAACACACTCATCAATTGTGCAGTTGGTGAATTTGGTAGAAAAGTTAAAAGGTTTTTTTTTTTTTTTTTTTTTTTTTTTGTCATCAGTGGTAAATATATTACAAAACACACATTCAACACAAAAGTAAAAATCGGATTTATTCTTCATGGCACTTTGTTACCAGAAAAAACGCTCATCTCTTAACACCACATTAATTATCGTTTATGAAACATAAACTCTTTTGAAATACTGTTTGTCTTAGACGAAAGAAATAAACAGTTGGGGAATTTTTTAATGTAAAAATCACATGTTTACTTCGAGGCTTTTCGCTACCAGAAAAAGTGCTTTAGTTCATGCCGTAGCTTTAGTTCATGTCCAAGCAAGGCATTTCAATGCATTGCTATGGCAGGCCCCAATGAGTAAGAAACTAAAACTGAAAATTCCACATGTTCCGAATACAATGCGGAAACAAAGATTACTTGAATTAGCATCTTAAAAGCCCCCTTTTTAAACTATGAATGCCAGCATTTCTGTGGAAAACAATGGACTGGTGGGAACAATAGTTTCAGCACAGCAGCTACACATAAAACTATGTCAAGACCAGTAATTTTGCTCTTGTAATTGTAAGCTGTCGCCTTCAATTCAGATTACAACACATGTGCAAAGATATTTTTATTGTAAAGAATAATTACTGGTGTTGCAATGTATACAGTGATTTGCACAGTGAACCCTGGCCATTAATTTATTGTCACACTGTTCTCCAACTTGACAATACCCATTAGCTCCATGTGATAAAAAAAGGATGGATTTGTTGCGGTGTTCTTGTGTTCAGAGGTCACAGCAAGCTTTTAAAAAGATGACATGCAAATATGAAATGCAAAACAACATAAGACAAATAAGCCTGGCTAAAGGAGACAGTAATAATTGAAATCTTTTATTTTTGATTATGGATATTTAAAATTGATGGGAAAGCTTGTTACCAATATATTCATTCATTTCTATAGCATAACCCTGATCTTTACCCAAAACCTTTGCTACTACATGTCTAACCCTAAATGTAATCTAAAAACCAACACTTCTTCTTATGGGGCCCCAGAATGAGCAGTCAGTCCTCACAATGTAGTATGAATTAGGAAAATGGTCCTTCCACTGTATCAAACACAAGGCCACACACATATGCGATCATACACACACACGCACACACACACATACACAAATACAGTTGTACAGAATATTGGAAATAAACAAATAAAAAAAATAGCCCACCAACATCAAATAAAAATAGTCTTAAACATTCTTGCATGCCTGTGAGCTGTGCTGTGATGCAACACATTCTCTGGCTGTTGGAGATTGTGCTTCCTTCAAATGTTAATCACTGGGTAAAAATAATTAGCTGCTGGTCCAGTGTAACACCCCGTGTCAAATGAAAAGCAGGACTTTCCAGTGGAGAGTGATTGCACTTTAAAGTTTGGCAGATTACCACACATAAGCATAGCCTCGGAAAAAAATTTGCCGGTTGGGAAGCTTGATATTTGCAACGCCGTTCCCAGGGAGGGCTAGAAGATTTAGCCAAGAGAGTTGTGCTAACTGTACACAACATCTACAGAGGTGTTGTAGGGAATCTGCCTCTCAGTAGTTATTTAGCTTAATAGTGAACATTCACCATATTATTTTGCTTACAAGAATAAAAAAGAGCCTTGGTAAAGTTTTACATGTTAATACCTTTTCTTGAAATGCCATTAGAGGACGACGAGCTATGCAAGCTGTGACCACAAACTAAAACAATAACACTGTTCTTATCTAAGCCTGTTCTCTCCTGCGATGCAGATTGCACTTTAAACCCTTGAGATTTCATGGGTCTCCCAAGGCCTTGTTTGCTAAATTAATTGTCAAGACTGTGGATTGCTCTTTCTCCTGATAAAAGAATTAGACTTTCAAGCAGCTATATCCATTAATAGTGGCTCCCTGTATTGATTTTTGCTTTCTTCTTTGAGACTCTGTGCAAGATAAAGTATCTAAACCTGAAAAGCTAAACATCTTTTAGTCAGACTGCATAAAGTAATCATCTCTTAATTACCTTTGACTGATTGCAGCAACATGAAACCCAGTACAGTACATGAAAATTGTTCAGATGATAAGGAGAGCAAAACAGCACAGAGAAAGAATAACAGAAGAGTGACTGATGCGCCTTAACCTGGGTTCAAATTGATGCTTAGCATAAACATTGATAGAAGAGGCTTGCACCTTCACAGAGTTGAGAGGAACTGCACGGGGCAGACAAAGAAAAGCGGACAGCAATGCAAAGTAATATACCAGACAAATACGCAAACGCACACTCTGAAACCTGCACAGCGACTCCAACAAGATAAAAAGCCTTCACTTAGAGAAGGACATATTGATTAGTATGTTTTTCTTGATGTACCCATTTTGAAGCAGAGCATGTAGCGCTATTGAGCAGATGGACCAGGCGTCTTCCACCATGAGTAGACTGAATAGTATCCAGGGTCTGCAGACTTTTTATTTTTATTGAAATCATTACATATATTAAAATGGTTCGTTAAAGTCACTAGTTTCTTTTAAAGTCAATGAAAAAAATATACATTGAGCTGTGTGTTTTATAGTCCGTGTCTCAGGATGTGTACTGTCAACCAAATACATACGTGGAACTCTGTTTACCCTTGCTTACTCTGCATGCTGTTCCTATGACTATTTTTGCAACACAATTATTAATGTGACAGCAGCGTTTACACATGTCAGCATAAATCACTGACATTTGCACGGCTCAGCTATAAATAGTGACGCGGTAGAGGGATTGTGGCTTTATCCTCTGACAGCTTTTCCATCGCTGTCACTGGCCGCTCTGGCTTTGTACAGTGCAATAGTAAATTGACGTGATGACACGGAAAGGCTACTTTTACTTTACATTTCTTAGGTGGTTAGTTCGTTTTCTGTCTCATCTCCTGGTTTCCTGATGAGTGGATTGCATAAGTTGATTTTGCCTTATTTATTTGAGAGGATGTAATAACATTTGACTCAATTTGCCATAAAATTAAATTCCGTTTAAATGATTAAAATATTGACCTATATTAATTGTTACCAATTATTGAAAAAATACTTAATGATTTACTATTAGATCTATAATTGTAGATAGTAAAGTTAACTTGATTTAAGAGTGTAGTTTTACTTAAACATTTAGTATTATTGTGTCATATGACAGAGGTCTAGGCAAAACAAAATGTATGATAAAGTGACTTTAAGTATTCGAGTTGGTTTTTCTATTGATCATCTTTTCAACAGAGTTATTATTACTGCAACACCATAACATGCCGAACTTTTAAAGTTTGGACAAACTTTAAAAGTTTATTAGCAGTCAACCTCTTAGCATTTTCCCCTTGCAGCAGCCCTGGGTATAAATCTGTGTAATTTTCATGTTCTTCCCCCATTCTCGCAGGCTACTCTGCTTTGTCCCAACAACCAAACCAACCTAGCTCCCACTTGGCTTACTCTGCAATAGCAGCAAGATTTAAGCAGCTCTTCACTTCTGTAACTGGTTTTAAAAAACCACCCAAAAAAAAAAAAAAAAAAACTGCTTATGGCTGCAGCCTCAAAAATGTTAGCATTAAGGTGTTGTATCATTTCCCTCAGCAGCAATCATTGGTCTACTGCAGAGGATGGATGCTGAATGAAGGACTGCAGTGACAGGCTATGTTGAGAAGCTGTGAGTTATAATGGCTTACCATTTCTCAGTGTCAGTATGAATGAGGGAGCACACCATTAGCACCACAGGCAGTTCCATGTTGGTGTCTCCGATAATAGACCAATCAACAGGAACACAGAGCTCTGGCCTTCAGACCCCAGAAACAAGGGATTGTAAGCATTAATGATGACCATCCACTGCTCAGAAGCTCAAGGATATCAAGAGATTGTTTTTTTTTTTTTTTTTTTTTTGGGGGGGGGGGGTTTTCAACAAGAAAATAAAAAAAAAAAAAAAACCCGGGCTTTTTTTTTTGGGGGCAACCAAAAAC
>NW_015112838.1:184924-213814 GCF_001443285.1 Poecilia latipinna
TTATCTGCTTTCAAAATGTCAAAGTTTTCTATGTTTTTTTTTTTTTTTTTTTTTTTGGGGGGGGGGGGTTTCTACACAGTAAATATAAAACACAGACATCAACTGAGCTTATTACTTGGTGGCAATCCAAAACGCATGTCTGCTCCTTTCACAAAATGTGCTTTTCATGGTGTTATGAAGTAAAATTCTCTACAACATCATCAATATTTAGCACCTTCCTCTGTTTGCAATTGCCAAACAGAAGCAGGAATCTACAAAGATTTGTTCATGTGCTCCTTTGCCTTTAGAGGGAGAGGGAGCTCTTGGAGAATAGGCATTCACACTGTGAACATCCACAAACAGATTCCAATTATAGATCTGGGCTGTGTCCGTCTCAATCTACTTTCCCTCTGATCATGCTAGTCTGGAGTGCATACAATTTTTTCCTTAGCAAAACAAACACGGGACAGATTCAAATTCTTTACCGAGCAGGAGAGAGGGAGACGGTTTGAAATATTGTCAGAATGTTCTTGCTGGGAGAACTTGCCAGCAAAGTAGGGGGAACGGGAGCAGTGAAGATGCAGCTTCAAAGTGAATAACTGCTTGAAAGTAACATATATTTTCTCTGATGAATCCCAAGCTTTAAAATGTGTAATCTGAGAGAGTGATGTTGGAGACTTTGATGTTAATAAAATGCTTGCAAGGCTATGCAGTTCTGGTATATATATGTATATATATAGATATATTTCTAGAGTGTGCTTGGGACAAAATTAGACAAACACGGGACGTCGGTTTTTATCCGCCGAGCAGCATGGGACTGCTCGGGTGAGTTGATCCTGTCCGGGTGCTTGGTCAGAGGGTCAGAGGGTCCGGTGTTGTTGCATGGCTCCGAGGTGTCTGTTTTATTGTGCAGTTTTTGAAGGGAAGCGATGTGCGTAGCTTGCAGTGTGTTCTCTCGTCATGCAGGGGTGCACCTGTGGATTTGCAGCATCTGCGTTTTGGGGCATGTGTTTGATGTTCTGCTGCTGGCAGAACATCCTATGGGGATGTCCTAATATGAATATGAATTCCCCCATAGTTGACCCTATGGAGGAATTCATATTAGGACACTGGGAGGTCCCAAGAGTTTAAAGTTTAAGCGTAGAGCGTATAGGGAGTGTGAGTGGTTGTGGTCGTCCATTTTGGTGTGTGTTTACATTGGGTGAGTGGGTGTGAATTTCTGTGCATGGGTATGAAGGTGGGATTCATGTGATTGGATCTGTGTACCTATTTACCTGTCAGGTTGGGTCATATGCTGCCCCCTGTCACACTCTACACTGGGCTGTGGTTGCTACTAAATAATCTGGTATTAATTTGTGTCGTGTTCTTTTCAGTAATGTAACTCTTATCACACATGTTGTCGCTATGATTTCTCAGTTTATTTTTGTTTTATTTTGTCTTTCCCTTTCTGAAGGTTTAGAAGCAGACTTATCAGGTGTCCACTTATTTTCTCTCTATGGTCCTTTTTGTCCTATTTTCTTATCTTCATTCTTTTCTTTCATTCATTTCCCACCTTTCTCCCTTTCTTTTCCATTTCAATATTCATAACATTTTAAAGAAATCCAAAGCAAATTACAAATAACTAGAATTAACCATAAAGTTATGGTGTAAATATTATTTTTTACTCATTTTACATGTACAGTCTTTGGGCTCCTTGTCAGGTGTGTTGAAAGTTACCTGTTGAAGGTGTATCCTGGATTCTCGCTTCTAAACAACTCTTGCAGCCTTTTTGGCACCCAAAGTACCCATGGGGGTACATAGACAAAAATCTGCAGGAAAAAAATACATTCTGTCAAATAAATGAAGTATGGGTAAGGCTAAGCACTAACCATGATATGCTGAAGGGTGAGGACATCAGGAAAGACCCCAGATTTGGGTGTCACTCTGTAACACAAAGGAAGAAAGTAGTTACAGCTCAAAATGCAAGGATTTATATGACAATTGACAATTTGTCAAGTGAGGAGATTGAAGTCAGACAAGTTGTAGCTTAGAGACCCAACAAGGTCCACTGCATCCAGGAAATTGAAATCACACTGTGGTGAGCCCCATCTTATAATTCACAGCTGTCCTGAATGTATTCAAATTCAAAAAAGAAAAAGATCTGGCCACATTCAAGTAAGGTTGTGAAACTACATGATATTTAAGTGAAATCAGTTTTAAAAATATTGTTAGAAATACTCATATCAATTATATATTAGTGACTATATATATTCTGCCCCCAAGCCAGTACAAAACTTGATGCAGCAGCAGTTTATGTCTGTGTGTCTGCATCTTTTGCTTATGGAAAAAAAAAAAAGAACGTAGTTAGTCATGGTAGGAACTCAGAACTACAGAAAAAGATGAAAGAGGGAAACGATAAGCTCGCAGCTTTGAGTTGACTTCCAAACCAGTCTGTGTTTATGCTGACGGGTAGTCCGATACATAATGTTGCAAATTTGGACTCGCTCTCGAGAGTCCGACGGTCTGTAGCGGGAGCATCGAACTGAAGTCTGTGTGAAAGTTTGATCGAAGCGTGAAAAATCAGATGCAAGCGGTGTGTTTTGGGCCTCAGAAATTTGTTGGGTTACAGTTTTTGTGGTCGAGGTCAGCAGTTTAAAACAAAGTTTTTAGATGTGTTGAGTGTAGATTTAATGCAATATGATTTGGCATTAGCACCTTTGTGTTTGACATGTATGCCTTGTTTATCGTAAGGTGAAAGTATGAATCTTTAGTCATATGCAACATAAGATAACTGTGCTAAAGATAATGAGCTTATTTTTCTTTTACTTATTTTTAACTTGACAAACTAAGAAATTGTATTTACAACATATTTCCTCTGCAAATAATTGTTTTTACAGTGTATCTTAATGTATGTGTTGAGACAAACTTTATGCTATAAACTTAAAGTTATAGCATAAACTTTAATTTCAGCAGAACTTCCTGTAAAGGTCCCACTATTCAAGCAAATGAAGAGGCAGGAATAAAACTCATTTTACTTCAGAAAAGAGAAAATTACAGGACACTTTCGTTAATAGGCCAAAAAAAAGATGATCAAAAAACAGCCAAATCAGCATCTGACTTAATTGGCATTGTACTGTCCTTCAAGTCCTGCATGGTGGAAAATCAGTTCCTTGAAACAAAAACAACAACAACAACAAAAAAACCCTTCTTAGCAGAAACAACCTCTGGCAGCATGTATGTATGTATATGAAAATTAAGGCTTCATTTTATGGGGTATAAAACATAGATATGGCATTCTTTATGACATGCCTTAAGGAGCTGATTTGGACTGTTGCACTTCTGTATGAGTAGCTGAGAGACTGGAGGTAGATGATGTCAAACCCAGCAATCCCCTGGATCAGTTACGGGCTGTGGGCTCATCTGGGTATAATGAAACGGAGACTATCAATCTGTTGAAATGGCCTCTGGCTCAGCTGGGCATTGGTATGTTGAGGTTGGAGACAAACATGCACAGGCTGGAAATCCTCTCGGTGTTTTGTTGATCATGGACACAGTAAGAAAGTGGGTAAACCATAGGGCCAAAAAGTTGCATGATTTTTGTATATCGGTGGGAAACAGAACAGCCAATAAAATTGACGGTAGTCTATATCTTGACCTTCATGCTCCATCTATCGTGCAGAGACATTAATGTTGCGTGATTATTCCCTAGCAAAACATTGAACAATCCGTAAATTTTACTCGCATTGAAAAAAGCTATTTTCACATGGGACATCTTGCTACATGTAATATCAAGAACGTTGCATAATCATTTTCCTGTGAGTGCATATTTAAGATAAAAAAAAATAAAAAAAACACCTCAAGAAGGAATTAACTACTCCAATTTGCCATCACTAATTGTAATTCAGATTTCAGAGCTAAAAGAAATATCAATCAAAAGTATTAGTGAGATATTTTTTGTTGTTGTTTTGTTGATCTGAAATATTTAAGTTGAAAGAAGGAGAAACCCATTGGTAGATAAATACTTTTTCATCGCCCGTACGTAGGTCTTTCAAATCTTACGTGAATAATTATACACTTCATTTTTTTAAAATTAAAATTTGCAAAGATTTTGTTGTATTTGTACACAATAAGTAACATCAAAAGTACACTTTTTAAGAATAGTCAGTGGTGAAGTGGGTGCATGTGAGGGAGGTATGGTACAGCAAATGCAGGTGCAAAACAGATCCACTGTTAACATAATAAAGTCAAACAGCACCTGCTTAGGAGTGGTGATGTTACTCACTGAACGTGCCACATCTTCATATTCCTTCACCTGTTGTGTTTAAAGTAAATGTTCGCTGAAACGCTTTGTTTGCTTCTCCGGCCCCTCGTCTCTTATTATAAAACGCCAAACTTCATCCTTTCTGGTTCTCCTTCTCACTGGTTGACAGCTAGACTTTTCATGCTTCATAGCACTTCCCACTCTCAAGCTATTTCTTCCATAGCCTAACCTAATATTGACGGAAATAGGAAATGCAAAGCTGTGGTAAACATTCAAATGTCTGACATGCCCATTTCCAATTTCACAGATACAGGCCTAGGAGTTATTACTGCAAAACAAACCACAGTGCCGCCATAAACGAAAGAGAAAACCGCGATACTGCTTTGCTTCCTCTGCGAGGCCTTCCAAACTTGTACATTCTGGGAAAAAAAAAAATTGTTTGTGTGGTAAGAGCTGCAGCAAAAGATGGAGTGAATCTATGCTTTTTGCCATAACATATTATTGTACCACTTAATGTAACGCATCTGCAGGGAGTTTAAAAATTATAGTAATAATTGCTGTTTATGGGGGGCAGTGTTTATCTTTAAGGCTTATCCCAGCTGGGCTCAACCTCCAACCTCACAATAATTTCCAGCGGTTTTGCCCCTGTGGTACTTGCAGGCCTTGAAGGGGTCAGAAAACTATGTCAATGTGTCTTTCAGTATAATTCTATTAAGCACAGGTTCAAGCTCCAAATTAAAATGCAAATTACCTCTATAATAAAAGCGAGAGAGCACAGGCAAAGATAAGGTACAACCTTCCATTTTATGGCTGGCTCTTGAGGACTACAAACCTCTTTTAACGTGAAAATTAACTCAGTTTTGGAGAACAAAGTGCGTCAGTATCTTTACAGTATATATTCTGTCACTCATTCAAAGGGAATGAATTAGATGGCCTGTTAAAAACACGTGTTCACACATATCTGGTACTCACTGCTTGTCCTTTATGGTTTTTGTGTCACAATTAACCCTTTCCTCTCAGTCATGAACTTTTTCAGCTACATGTGAAGTTTAATGGTTAAGACGAAACAAGACAACGTTTTGACCACGAGAAGATTGTCATCTTTGCAGGTGATTTCTTGTATGTGTTTCTGCTGTGTACGTAAGAAGTTTGAACAGATTCAGAAGTGGGGGTTATACGTGTTTTTTTCATTTTGGCAGAATTTTGTTTACTTTCCCAATTTTAACATCCTTTGCACAGCTGTATCTTGTCCTATTTTGCACCCTGTGGTTTACACCGTTTGACCTCTGTACCTTTTTGATACACGTTACCAAGTATATCAGATGTCTACATCAAAGATAAAAGCTTGATCTCTTGCTGGTGTGTTATCACTGTGCAATTCTGCAGAGAAGTACAGCTGTAGGTGGCTGTACTTCTTATCAATCCCAGAGCAGAGGCAAAAGGAAGCATTATAATCATACTGGAAAACGGACCAGCCTGTGTCTCTCAGGCTCTGGACAACAACGCCGAAATGCCTCTTTATATGGTTGAACCAATACTTTAATATTTCTCAAAAGAAATATTACAACTAGTGCTCTTTTGTAATCCAGCTATAATTATAGAGTGCCTTATAAGACAGTCGGTGACACTGAGAGCTAATGGCTTCTTGTAATAATATTGACCTTTTATTTATGTATTTATTATTATTATTATTGACAATGCTGTTCTGATCGATGCAGGTCAACACAAATCCACTAACGAAAGCAACAAAAGAGCACGTATTTCATTGGGCGCAAACTTTCACAAATGCTGTCTTTGGCTATCTCAAAGTCAGCATTACCTGAATACCTTCAAACCGAAACACAAAACAGCCCTGCACATTGTCCGATCTGATATATACGGAATGGTTAAAACAAGCAGAGCTCCTTTGAAGCATCTGAGTGGTTTAAAGGTGAATGTATTCTGCTTTATAAATGAACATCTGTTGGAGTAAAAGGCTCTTTGTTTGTAGAAGCAATATCTTATCTCAGTGGTAAACACCGCATACTGGGTAATGCTTGTACTCTGAAGTGTGTCAGCTTATGGGGTCATGTGTGCTCGCAAATGCTGTGTGTCCCAGGCTGTGGGAGAAGAAAGTGGAACCAACACAAGCACATGTTTATCTAGTTAACCTTAAAACATGTTTTAAGTATATATCCTGCACTTTAATACACTGCTAATCAAAATGTTGTTGTATTTTACATTAAAACTAAGCCATTTTGGGTTCTCAGCTTACTTGTTTAGCTCGATATACCCATGTTAGTTAGCTTGCTACGTGAATTATATCAAATTAAGCTGTTGTTATATCTTCCCCTGTAGGTTTGTGTTACAAACAGTGACCCGCCACATTTCTTTTAAACGTTTTCGTACCTTGAACCTTTGGTAGCAGTTAGCAAATCCTAGAATCAAGCTGAGATGCTTTCGTTTTGTGGGCAAACATTTTCCTTCATTATTTTTTTTAATAAGGAGGTAAAATACTGAGACTGAGATGTGTAGTTTGACACTAATATCTTTCCATACACTTTTCTTTTTAAACTTTGGACCAGAAGTCATTAACATGGCCCAAACTGGTAGATTTAGAAGGAGACATAGCGTCTTTCCAAAATCCCGATTTTGTGCCAGATCTTAAACTTTCTCATCAACAATTTTTATAGTTCATGGTCACAATAAAATATACAAAGCTGTTCAAAAGCTAATAACAATTTTACTATAGTATTACATGTGAACTCTGAAATGGATGTAACGGCTTTCACTTGAGTCTCACCAAAATGTTCCATCTGTCACTTGCATTGTAAAAGCTCCTATTTTCATGTTCTTTGTAAAAATGAAGTCCAGTTTGTGCACTTTGATTGAGAACACTGTGTTTCTTGGCCAAGTTTTAAAGATGGTTGATTGAGGCTTGGAAAGCTATTTTCTATCGGAAATGGTTTGCATGTTCTTGGAAATAGGAGGAAATTAGAGAAACATACAGTTTTATGGACTTTTTTGCAATTAGGGAAATGTGCTGCCCATCACTGTTCCACCCATATCCTCTTTAAACAAAAAAACAAAAAAAGAACTGCTCTCCTCTGTGGTGCTAACCTGAGCACCATGTGACCTTGTGTTCGTAATTCGAACCCGCAGCACGACAGTGTGGCGGCGCTGCTTCCTCACCAGGTTCTGGTATCACGTAAGTGTCTGTGCAGACACTGAGGGTGAGCCAAAAATTAATCGGCGCGATTAATTACAAGAGCCATATGGTCAGCTGTGCCTCTCTGCCATTTCCAGTTAGACTGCTTGGGAGTTGCAGGGAGGCCTGCTGACATTTGCACAAAGTCCCTGAATGAAACGTAAGCGAGAGAGAGACGGAGCACTACATTTTCTCTCCGTAACACACACAAACTTTTAAAAACCGGTTCTACATAATATACTACATGCATCACCACATATAGCATGCATCATGGTTATTCATAAGTATTTAATATTGTATACAGCCAAGAGGAGACAGCCTAGACTTCAGAGCAAGTTTTTTTTTTTTTTTTTTTTTTTTTTACGATATGGATAGAAAAAGTTCAGTTTAATATTTTAACCACAGAGAATATTCAAGGTCTTATTTAATCAAAATGACTGGTGACCGCATAAAGTTAAAAATCATATAGCAGAGCAGATGGCACCAATGCACGTCTCAGAAATTAAATGGTTACCGTCTCACCTGCCGCAGGCTGTGTGAGTCATGGTAAACATTGGTTACATGGTGAGTGTACTGTACATACACAAGCCGTATTAATCATGCATACATTCCCGATGGGTGTGGATGGATTTTTCAGCTGAACTTCACATCTTCCTGCTGATAAACACGCTGCTTGGCCGAAGGGTAGCATGGCAGAAACTCTGAATAATCACATAAACTCTGGAGTCTTTCCACTGGAAGCAGGCATACAGCTACTAATACTTGTTTACTGAGCTGTGCAACTCTAACGCTATCATTACAATATAGCTTTAACATTTATAGAAGCATATCTGATTTTACTGGAGCCAAATCAATAGAAAAATTAACAAACAATGTATTTGAATCAATTTATGAGAAGGAGCCATTACAGAACAACACATGAAAAACAAAGCTGCACTTGTGTTTTTTGTTATGCAGCCATTTGTGGAATAAACTTTAACAATATTCAAGCCTCACTTAGACAAGAAAAATAACATCCAAGTCAGATTTAGTCAAGAGAAAAGGCATTTTTTTACTTCTGTCATGATAACTTCAATCTACCACCACAAATATAAAACAGCTTTATCACCAAGATTTATGTCAAGTGTCAAGAGCACACATTTAATAAAAAGGTTCAGATGTTAGTTCTCTTACAAACTTCTTATTTACCATATTAAGTGTTAATTTGTGATTTTTTTTTTTATTTTTTTTTTAACAGTATAATAAGTCAGAGATCACTTATAATGAGACTGAACTCATTTGTCGCACCGGTTCAAAGATCGTCTGTCACCTGCCTTCTAGGTGTAGTTGTTGAAGCATGATCTGGTTATGATAATTATATGATAATTAGTCTAATTTACAGTGTAATCTGAAACTACAATTTGTCAGACAACCTATATTTGCGGACATTAAAAAAAAAAAAAAAAAAAAAAAGTTTTTTGGGGGGGGGACTGGAAAGGAATAAGCAAAATCCTAATATAAAAAGAGGATTTCCTGTGCCCACAGAGTGACAGCAGTACTAAATTTGAACCAAAGTTTGAGCTTGTTTAACTTTTGAAAAATGTTCCTTTCATTTCCTAAGGGATGTTGAACACAAAAGGCCCCCAGGAAGAGAATTAACATTTTCCACAGTTCATTGAGCTCATTTAAAGGACTCAAAAGATGCAAGTGACTCATTTTCATACAACGCAGCACAGCTGACGCCGAGCACTGTCCAACATCCGACCCTAAAACTGCACTTGTGCTGTTTTTCTTAAACACATTAAAAAAATGGCTTTATTTATGTCATTCAGAAATAATTTATGGCACATTTAATGCATTCTATTCATTTAATGCATATCCCTGACATTCACACAGCCAACGAGGCCTGAAGAGGAAATGTTGCATATAGTCGATTTTGACACATCAGCATAAGGACAGAAGCAGCCAGGAATAAAACCTCTGACCTTCTAAGGCAAGGCCACTGAAAGAGGATTCTTATCAATTACACCTATTTTACCATGACAAGACAATAAATTATCATACAGTGTTTCTTAAACCAAGCACATTTTCATATCATCTTTTGGAAACAAAAGTAATTCTTTTGACATTTAGAATAATTGTCAGAATGACTGCTCCTGGTTCAAGCAGTCGGAATAAAAACATTTCTCAAAAATATGTTTACAATGTCAAACAAAGAATCAAAAAGTGCAGTGACAGTTTTCAGCTGATTAAAAGGCAAAAGCTTTGTTTAATTCTCCACAAAGTTGAAGCTGGTGTGTGTGTGTGATTTACAACATATTTGGGGGCATTTTGCATCGTCTTGGGATATTGCCAACAAACCAATCCCATGAAAAGTTATTTCCTCACAAGACTATTTATTTAGTCAAGGCTAGAGTAGTTTAACTGGATGGCTTTCATTTCACGCTTCATACTCTCAATGTGATTAATAAGTAAAATGCTGTAGACGAGAGAGAAAGGCCATCATTCAATCCTATCATCCCGGTACGCCAGGAGCACCGACTATCCTGAGGCATTCGGAGCTCTTGTCAATCACTGCTCAGAAAATCAAGCCCATTTGCATCTCCTCTGACGAGTCCTCAGCAGGTCCGACTACTTCCAGTGCTAGCCGGAGTAAGATAGGAGATATTGTCGGCTATCAAAAGTGTTTCGCCGGCGCAGCAAAATGGCAAGCATACAATTAGCTTCAGCGTTTGTAATTTTTACCCTTTTGTGGAAAGATGAGGATGAATAAATTTGATTTGAGAGAGCCAAATTAGTCAATTGACTTGTTAATAAGACGCTGGTTCCCCAGCGAGCTAATTTAGGTGGAGGATTTTAAAGTTATTGTTTAACCTTTTGAGTTGTGGAGCAAGGATGTCCCTCTGAAATACGACATTAAAAATATGACATTGTGATGAGCTAATATTTTAACAATATTTTACTTTGTGTGTTTCTGACTTTAAAGAAGAACTCAAAGGTAAATATAGAAAGGGGGTGGAGAGGGATATCAACTAATCAATTAATCAAAAAAGAGATGCGCAAAAATATAAACAGATAAATACTGGTATATGTGATAAACGATGAATAATGATACAATTAAATGGATAAAATAACGATTGCTAAAATTGCTAATAGCAAAAAAGTCAATGAAACAAATATTTAGCAATCAACTATAAATGAGAACTAAATTGAGTATGTATTTTTATATAGATTTTAAATTCTGATAAAGGTATCTACCGTATTACATGCAATCTTGTGTGCAGGACTCACTGGCAAACATGATAATAATCATTCTGCCAAAGAAACAGCACTTAGTCTCTTTATAAAATGTTGCTAAGTTAGGCCAGAAGGGCTGTTGATCATTTTCCTTTTTTATCATCCAGAGTCCTGTGTCCTATCTCATGCTCTCCTTTCTTCAACGGGTTTGCTATTGGCTTTGAGTCTTGTTATTTTGTTGAAAGACTTAAACATCCTTGTACTTCCAAAAGTTTAAGC
Organism: Poecilia latipinna; assembly: GCF_001443285.1. Taxonomy (NCBI): domain Eukaryota; kingdom Metazoa; phylum Chordata; class Actinopteri; order Cyprinodontiformes; family Poeciliidae; genus Poecilia; species Poecilia latipinna. The sequence goes on from NW_015112838.1 coordinate 195,826, forward strand.
TGTCCTGCAGTTGAACAAGGTTTTCGGGGCTTTTGCGGGGGGAGAAAACATCAGGCTCAGGGCAGAAACGATCAGCTAACATGCACAACAGAGGGGATGAGGGGCTTTTCCATGACCTCATCTTTTTATTTGCAGTTGACCCGTCGGGAGTGATTCTTGTTGCAAGAATACTTCCTGTAATGGGAAAAGCCCCAATGCATTCAATACAACTGCCTGATATGGAAAACATCATGCGAGTTTTCTTTTTTTTTTCTTTTTTTTTTTTGTTTAAATGAATATCGTTACATACTTTACCTTTAGGTAACATTGGATAAAGAAGTTTCCTTGTGAACGCGTGTCAAATAGTACTTCATGAAACTGTTGCAAAGGTGCTGGGGTTTGTGATCTTCCTGGCTCCTGTCGCTGCAGATGAGAGTGGAGCCATGTGGCGCAGCTTGTGACAAAGCAAGGCGCTGATGAAGGAAACAGCAGGGACCGCACACTCTACGTCCCATCTCCATGGTGCAACATATTAAAGTCTCATTTACTGACAAAAGACATTCAGCCCCGCTGTTAGTCACACCAGCGCTACAACAAGCGGTGGCAAAATGAGAGATGGCCCCTCTTTGTCTCAGTCACCGTCAGGCATATTTGTTCTCTGCTTTCAGCTTTCCAGTGACTTAAAAACAAAAGCTGTTAAGGTAAGCTTGAAGGCAAAATATGACAAAATTCACGGTGAAACATTTCCAATTAGCAGCAGGGAGGATGTTATGTACTGCTGAGCTCTTTGATTGTTTTTTTTTTTTTTTTAATAGGGTTCACAACCAGGAAATGTACATTTGCACCTTGCAGTTTTGTTCCTGTGCTGATAAGAGTCTCTCTTTTCCATTTCAAACAGGAATTAGAAAGTGAGTCCTTCTACTAGAGGCACCAAAATTCCTGCATTGTACTAAGTGATGTATAAGCCGCGGATAAGGATGAGAAATGCGACTGTTAAATAGGTGGATTTTGACATGGAAGCACTTTAATCTGCTGCTACTCCTGTTGTAAGCAGACGTGACAAAGGCAGCTTTGTCAAAAGAAGAAGGGTTATTTTGTGCCGCTTTCTCTTAAATGCCTTTTTCTAAATGCTCAGTTATTTATCTGGCCATAAAGTTGCTAGAATATAAAAGAGCACTAATGTACTGTTAAAATGTCATTATCTTTTATGTGACATCAATTTGGTTCCTGCCTAAATAGAAACACACATATGCCACAACATGCTACTTTACACAATGCCAGATCAAATATCATTGTCTGTGTGACATTTTAGTCCAGTGCCCAGGTCCAGACCCAACCAAATGTGATGGTGGGCAAAAGCGATAAGAAGAATAGAGTGAGGAGATAATGATCCCAAACAGGATGTGATGTCTTTACACTTTTCCAGCCACTTGGTTACTGTTGGTTACTGCACATACCAATGTGCCATTTTAGTAGCATTTTGTACATCCTGTATCTGTAGATGTGGTAAACCGTGGCCTCCATTGTTCTTGTGTTGAGTCCCTACCCATTCAATCATTATTACTGGCCTCTGCGCTTCTCTTTCATTCCTCTGTAGTTATTTGTAGGACTTCTAAGTATCAGCCAACTGTCTCAGTTTTCCAGTGGTTTATACCATGTGGGGGATTATCTTGCCACGATGGTCAGAATTGTCAAGTACTTGTCTTAAAATGACTGGAAAAAAATAAATAAATAAAAATTGAACGTGGCTCAAACACTTTGGAAAAAAAAAAAAAAAAGGCCAAGAGGAAGCCTGTACAAGTGCTGTGTTAGACGACTTTGATAGATGTCAAAATTTTTAATAAAAGTGATTAAGAGATGAATAGTTAAGATTTCCGTCTGCAGTAAACTCTGTGTTATACGAATGGAGCAAAAGGGACAGTTTAAAACATTAGAAAGGTTGCAAGAACAAGGCTTGATGCAAAGTTTCAACTATTTATACAGACAAAACTGAGACCTTAATCGTTCATCAGCTTCTTTAACCCTTCCACATGGAAGGTCTTTGTCAACGAGGCCTCCGAATCTGCAAACAAGTGCAACACAAGAGTTTACAAAGTGCTGTCGTGAGCCTTAAGTTTCCCACAACATGAGCACAAACATAGCCTTTGTTAAACAAGTGTTTCTGTAAGATAAAGTGGAACAATAGCGAGTTCAACAATAACAGTCGCTGGTGTTCCCTTGTTGTGCAAAATTGCAGTTTCTGCTTAATTAGGACAGAAACATGAAGGAGCAGTTAAAGAGGGGTTTGGGGAGGGGGGGATCCTAGAAAAACTAAGCAGCAAAAATCCAGATTTATAGGGCTAAATCAGTCTGACTAGTGAGCAAATGCTGATTGCATTTTAAAACAAGTTGATGAAAACAAAATGCCCACTTGGGGGGGTGGGCGGGGAATAAAACAAAATAAGACATTTGTTTTTTTATGGCGTGATTTGCTGCATATTAGGGAACTAATGTGGTTAGTTATAAAATATAAAATGCGCATATTTACATTGCTTCAGTTTGTAAAACCTTAGTCTTTGAAGGATTTCAGGCTGGTTCTGTGCTGTTGCCTTGTTCTCCTTGTTTACCGTCTTCACAACATCTTTAGGTGACAAACCGAAATAGACACAGTGAGAAGTGCTGCAAAAAGAGGCATCCCCGTCCAGGGAACGAAAAGCCTCCACTTTAGATGCACTTATGCCGATGATCTGTGATATCTTGAAGACACTGTAACCCTGAAGGCTTTTTTCAACTGAGTAAGACCTGACCGAGACGTCGGGTCTGAAAAGATATGCATGACAAATGGCGATCAGACTGATTTATTTAATGAATAATGTAACAGGTTTTGTGTTCTAAAAGCTGTGGAGTCACTAATTTTTTTTTCTGCTTATTTAACATTCTTCAGGATTAAAGGAGTCTAGGTAAAGTTAAACGTAAATCTGGTGCTGTTACAATATGTGCGTTGTAATTCTTACAGTTGACACTAAGAATTATAGTTTATTTTTCATTTACAAATAGTTATAATTTCATAGCCACCGCACTCTTTTGACAGCTGAATTGTAATTTGTTCTTTCTTAACCCAGAATGTGCCTTAGTATTGACTTGGTCCTATAAATATGCATTTCATTAAAAATAAGCAGTTTAACGAAAATACACAATGTAGGGAGGAGAATAAATTATTGGTGCCCAAGCCCAGTCCTCACCAGCTACTCTCCTTTCACTTTTAGCTTTATCTCTGCCAGAATGAAATGAGGAGGAATTGTTTCATCAGCCTTCATCAGCCTGTCAGCCCTGCAGAGCGCCGCTAACAAGCTATTCATTTGATTCAGGTGAGTTGAAGAAGGGACGTATGGAAAAGATGCGGGGTAATGACCTCCGAGAACTGGTCTGGGACCAAAATGTGGAAAATCAAAACACCGGTTTCATGTTTCATTGTGTCCATGCTAGCCACACTTTTTTTTTTTTTTCTTAAACAGTGACATCATAGGTCCGTTCCTCTCTCTATAACCTGTACGTGGCTCTCTCTCTCACAAATAAACATGGCACCATTTGGTCTTGTTCAGTGTTTCCTGCTTCATTCAGTGCGTTCACATGCTCCGTGTCGTCATGAGGACGCACATTAACACTTAATCGTTTGCAAAAAAATTACTTAAGTAAATGGCTACAAAAAAGCCCACCGATCCAGCTAGAAAAGAAAAAGTTTTCACTATTTGTATCCTCCGTGTTGGATTTATATCTATTCCAAACTGAGTTGGATGCACTGAATTCACTAATTAATGCAATACAGGTGAACAGGGGAGGCCAACATGCAAAGACACCAGTCAGATGGAAATATTTAAACCACAGTATAAAAAGCTCCAACCACCCGCGGCACACACTTGATCTGTCTGATCTTCACAGTGTTTTTATTCATCTGTACGGTATCCTCAGGGCAAAGATCTGACAAATACCATGTCGATTATTTGTTGTTTGCTGTAACGTTTCTTATTGCCAGCAGATTGCCAACCTTTCGGCTCTATGTGACTTTGTGGTGTCTTGTGTGACATCATCAATCTCGATGCACACGTTGTCAAAGTAGCAGTGTTTGTACTCCTTATAAAATCTTGGAGTAAAAAAAAAAAAAAAAAAAGATATCCAGTGTCTACCTATGTTTATGTTTTTGTTGCTAAACTACTAGTTAATGGAGAAAAAACCCAGCTGACTAGCTTTAACGTCTAGCATTTGAATTAGGTAATTAAACTTAAAGTAAGGATGAAAGGAAACGTAAATGTATTGAATAAATTTGCTGAATACACAGTCCACACACGAATAACTCGATGCAGCCTTGCTCTATGCATCACATCAAACAATTAAATTGGAGGGGGGAAAAAGTCTTCTTTTAGTTTCTGGGTGTCTAAGTGCCCAATTTGAAAATGTAGCAGGAGTCTCATCGGGGCTCACGGCCACTGCAGGGGCTTATTATATAATACCCGAGTACTTTACAGCGAGGCCTGAATAGTCTCTCAGTGGTGCTACCTTTATATAGATTGAATGTGATATTTTATGAGACTGGACCAGCAAGAAACAAATAAAACAAAGATTTATATGAAAGTAAATACCTTCAGTGCATGCAAAATATTTGAATTAAAAAAAAAAAAAAGCAATTTAATTCTTTATTGACATTTGTATTTAATGAAGTGCAAAGTGACGGCGTCCGGTTCTCTTCTGATGTTTAAAGATGGCTTCAGGTCAAGGTCACAGATAAAAGCCTCCTTTTCATTATTTCTCTTTATTGAGTGTTACTGCAGAATGGGGGGGGGGGTTAGATTGAAGCATCTTAGCCACAAGCACTCTCTTTCCTTTGTGCTTCCTTGAAAATGCACAGACACATAACCCGTACTCCTGAGCTCCTCACAGTCGACCGACAGAAGTCTGCAGGATGACAAATGAATACTGTCACTCGGCTAAACACCTGCCTGCACTTTTATTACAGTCATGTTCTGCGGTTCCATGTTTCACTTTGTTTACTGTCTGTGCGTGTGGGGTTGCAGGGCTCAGAATAGCGAGGAGCTTTTTCACTCTTAAGCAGAACGATAACTCAGGATTTTCACACACAGAGAGTAATTACGTACTGTATAATGCGCCCTCCAAATGGAAAACAACAAGCCATATTTAATGCATTCCTGATGTTTTAGTACTGTTACTGCAATAAGTGAAACACGTCTTGACCAGAGGAAGTGGCTAAGTGAACCTGCAACCCTTTGCCCTTCACGCTACCCTGTGTTACCCGTCTATGTGTGGGCCATTAGAAGAGCCGCTGAGGGACTGAGTGTCACTTTGCATTAGTGCAGCTGCCTTGTCCATCCTCTCCTTCCTGTCTGATAGGATACAGTCTTATATCATAACCTGCTGTGTCAAATTCTGAAATCACACGAGCCGCGCTGGGCATTATCGCTCCTGTCCTGATCCTAATCATGCTAATGCATCCCATTATGCAAAGGGCTGGAAACAATGTTGTGGTGAAAATATCGAGATCAGGTTCACGTATTGGGTTCTTTGGCAAATTTGCCGGATCAGCAGCCGCAGCACTGCCGATGTCCAACAATTAAGATGAGGAACAGTCTGATAAACTGGTAGAAAGAGTGCTAGTTCTCTCTCTTTTTGGGAAGATTCAGTGGTTAGCATTTTGACACAAAGTCCTTATATCCAGATAGAATGAGGAAACAGCAATGTAATAGTAATCTTCTTTTTTGTTTGTTTTATAAGTTGATGTAATATGAGTAGTAATCTTTCTTTTTTTTATTATTCAGAGGAAGAGGAATATCGTACCTGCTCTATGATGTATTCAAGATATGACTTCCTGGAGCTGAAGGATGAAATTAAGCAAGAATATATATTTTTGTCCATATACTTTGTCAACACCATATTCACTGCCATGTCTTCATCCATCTTATATAAACCCCACTAAAATACATTTAAGGTTATAAATTCAACCGCATGCATGAATAAGTCTTTGAGGTGTGTTTTCATTGATAGTGTTTTTTCTTTGCACAGTTGTTACTCCGGGTTCAGTGACTGGAACTGGAATTATGAAACCAGAACAATTTAGTTACAAGCTAGTTACGTCAGTAAGTATTATCTATATTTAGAATAGAATAGAATTAATTAAATGTGCAAAGGAACAGGAATCTTCTATCAGGACTGTCATGGATGCAAGATATTATTTCCTGGAGCTGAAGGACAAAATTAAGCAAGAATGGGCAAATGGGCAAGATAGCAATAGTGATGAAGAAATAGTGCTGGGACTCGATTAAAATTTTTATTCGCGTTACTTGCAGTGTGTGTAAGTAACTAATTGCAGTTAATCCCATGTTAACCAGACAAAATAAGCAACATTTTCAATTCAAAAACTCTTTGTGCCAATAAATGATTGGATGAATATAAGATCTTGACAAAAAATATAGTTATTGTTGTCGATCTGTCCCATCAATTTAGTGCAAAGTGCTCTTTACCAATTCGGCTCTCGAGTGTTTCAGAAACTCCTGATCATTCCTGTAGCATTTAGAAATGTGGACTGCGTACCGTGACGGAGTTGAGGACGTGTGTGTGCTTGCTGCAACGTGTTTTGAGACGGTATTTTTGCCCTGAATACCTTCAGTGGTGGGCCAACTCTCTCTTTTTGCACAAGTTGCACACAAGCTAAAATGAACTCGCTCTGGGCCAACAGAAGCGACACAGTCGTGTTTCAGGCGTACCAGATACGTGACTGAATTTTTATATATTTTTGGTACGACTAAATTTACCCATCTGTTAGTGACATGCTAATGTGATAACATACATAGAAGTTTCACACAAACAGCAAAATGCTAAGAACTTAACAAGTCACTTATTAAATTGAGCTATACTTTCATTACTTCTGTGTTTAGCAAAACCTAAACCTTTATAATCACGTCGTCTTGGTTACCGGAGCTAATGAACGGGTGATTTGTGATTACGTCATTGTTTAGCTTTCAGTCTAATTACCTTATCTGGGAATCTCTTTTTTTTTTTTGTTTTTGTTTTGCTTGAACTTTTAATGACAACAGGTGAAGCGTGGGAAACAGAAACTCCGGTGAATCTGACACACTCCGCAGCCTTTTCTGAAGTGCGTCTAAGTGATCATGTAATATGGGCGGGACATGTCTCGGCGGTGATTAGCTAGATTTTTCTTCTCTTTGAGGAGAAATTATTTAATTAGCTTGGCCTTTCCGAGGAGCTTAACCTTTTAAAATGTCAGGTGAGGAGGGTTTAAAATAAGTGTGCCTTATTCTCAGAGAATTCCCGTTTTGGGGGAAGGATGATGACCTATAGAAAGGAGGAGAAAAGAGCATCTGACAATGATGAATCTTATGACTGTGGGCAATTTGTTATAGGTTAGATATTCTACTGGAAATTCCTTTGTGAAGCAGCACACCCACGCTGCTAAACACGCCAATCAAGAGGAGTTGCTCCACCAACCACCTGCACGGACGTTTTAAGAACCCATGGACTCTGTCATAATAAGTTTATACCCAGCTGGATCTTTCTAAGCAAGTTTAAACAGGAATCTGGGTTAACTGAATGGACAGCAGAGAATAAAGTACAGCTTTCCCTTTCAGTGACAGGCCCATTTGTTTGATCTGTGACGGATCAACCCCCCCACCCCACCACCACCACCTTTCTTTTGTGGGTTTCCTCTCCCTTTGTTGTCACCACTTTAGCTGTCTTTACTAATCATCGCCTTTCATGTCAAATAAATGAGGTGTTTTATTGCCATTGTTGTCGTGGCTCCACCACTGGTCAGGATAAACGTAGAAAAAAAAAATACAGAGCATTCTTCAAGGACATGCCTACATGTAGAGCCAGCCCAGCTCAGCTGTAAAGGCTACTGTCAAAGTGGATTGGATCATCCGGATGACACATCCAGTGCACTTATCTCTGTAAGGAATGAAAAAAATAAAAATAAAAAGAAGATATGTGAAAATTTAATGACTCTAAGAGGAATGTGGTGTTCAGGAAAGGAGGAAAAAAATGTGACAAACTGGACTGTGTATAGAAATGTCACTATAACATGGGTTGTTAAAAATAAACCAAAAGAAATTGCTTTCAAAGTCTTATTTTGCCACGGCAATGGCTTCTTTAAGTTTCAGCTTCTCTTGTGTTTCTGGTTTAAAGTCACACTATGAGTTTAAAAAAAAAATAAATCTTCCAACAAATCACATCCTGGATATATGAGAATTCAGCTTTAATGTGTAGTGTTTTAATAAAAAAATACAAAAATCTTTTCATATTCCCTGGAGTCGCTTAGAAGAAAAAAATAGCATCTGCGCTTCTGCTACTAACCTCAGGAAATGAGTCATGCATCTCTTGCTTGACTCAATATCTGAATTATTCAATGTATGCAGAGAGGCCAATCCTGCGTCACAAAGAGATGGGGGCACTTTACAAATCAATCACAAAATTTGTCCCCTCCCCTTTTTTTTTTTTTTTTTTTTTTTTACTCGGGATGTCTTTATCTGCAAGAACTATGACAGCACCATCAGCTGACGCCAGTCGTAACCATTTTCTGTCCACCTATATAAAAAAAAAGTCCTTTTTTGAAATAATTGTGTTAAAGAAGTAGACACCATGTCACGTATTTGCAGCATGTCTTTGCAATAGCTCTTCGTTCTGTCATTTAGTTTTTTAAAAAAAACAAAAAAAACAGCTGCATTTTGAAATGCAAAGTCTAGAAACAATGCGAGCTCTGAGCAAGCACGGGAAAATATTTCATTCTGCAGTAAGTCGGGCTTCTTGGTTTTCAGAACCACACGTGCGCGGAGCTTTTAAAAGGAAATGTGATGCAAGGTAGTGAAAACGGGAAACTATGAGTACTTTGGAATGATTCTGTTGGAGTCGATTTAACAAAAGTGCTAAAACTTCCTGAGCTCTAACGCTTTAGACGTGTTGTCGTTTTCAGTATTCGGATTAGTTGCAGTGACTTTCAGAAGTATTCATACCCATTCAGTTTTCTTTTTTTCCATATTTCCTTTCACTACAATTACAAACTTACACGTATTTCAGTATGATTTTGGTTTGCTAGACCAAGTCAAAGTAGTGCACAATTTGTCAAGGTGAAGGAAAACATTGTATGGATTTCAGTTTGTTTTACAAACACCTTCAGTCTGATAACCCTGCATAAACTGTCATTGTCAGCAATCGCCTCCAGGGTGCACCTTGTTGTAATTTAATCTCACTTTTTAAATTCGGCTCTTCTTTGAAGGTTTAACAATTTTTTTTAGAAACCTTTAGTAAACAAACAGGATAATAAAGGGTCCTTTGGTAGCAGGTGCTATGGCAACTGCCTATGTGGCCTATGCCAAAAACTGGCACGGACTGAATATGTACCAAACAAATCCACATGAAAGAATAGTGTGTGTTTTTAAATGCCAATTTAATGAATGTGAAATGTTTAAGGTGTGTGGGCAAGACACTGCATTTTTTTTTTTTTTTTAGGAAGAATTTCAGTCATTTAGAAAATGCTGCTGTGTGCTTCTACAATTTGTTTCTCATAAAACACTTTAACCTTTCAGGACCTGGCCTGCAGCTGTAGCTCAGCCACTGCAGAGCCACACAGGGGTAGTTTTGAAGGCCTTTTTGCCCCACAGGTGATGTTTATAGGCCTTGCAGACATTCTAATTATAGCGGCACTCGTATGCCAAAGTGAGCGCTGCTTCTTATTTCCAATACCACCCACCACAGCCGCTGACAGCACACCACACGAAAACAGTCAAATGTGTCTCAAAATTGAGGGAATTTTATATTAAAATTCATATTTTCAGGGAGAGGAGGTGATTTTTAAAAAGCGCTTCAGGTTTTTTTTGTGTGTGTGTGTGTGTGTGTTTGTGTGTGCCCAGTTTTGGCACTTTTCTGAATCGTCGGTAAGAAATGCTGTATTTGAGTTACAGCTGGGTTATTTTTTTTTTTTTTATTCAGATGAAAAAAAAAGCTATATAATTTTGACCTTGTGTGCAGTGCATTGGCTTGATTACAGTTTCATCTGTCAAATGAGTGCCGAAGAAGAAGAAACTGACATCACATTGTATTACTAATCCAATTTCATATTGATTGACAGTGTGTGCTTCCACTAGTTCCCTGTATTATGGCCTCCTAAACTATTAAAGCACACAGAAGCATTATTTGCATTTTAAAAAAAATTGGACCATTTGCTTGGCAGTAATTAGCTTCGCTCCGCCGACTTTGGAAATTTAATTGCAGGTAAGGCAGAATCAGCTAACAATAGGATAAGGGAAGCATTGCAGTGTGTGTGTGTCTGTGTGTGTGTGGGATCAACAAACAGCGGAGGCTTCGGTGCAGACGAAGCAGCAGAATATTAACAAAAAATGTTCTGACCACTTTCCCCTCCTCCGCACCTCTCCCCTAGTCATTAAATGACATGCAATATTAATTATCTCAGTAAATTAATGTTTCATTAAATTTTTCCGTTTAATAGGTACAACATAGACCAGAGGATGTTTGCCATTTATCATGCGCTTCAAGCTTCAGTGGGTTGCTTCCTTAAAAAAAAAAGGCTTGACCTTGAATTCTGTGTTTATGGGTTCTTGTTTGTTGGAAACGGAAACGTGATTGAGCGCCATTAAGCTAATATCCTGTGCCTGAGAACATGTACGTCTGTTACTTAAAGATAAATATTTCAGTTGCTTTTATATTTTTGCCTGCGGTTATTATTGTGATTTGCATGCAGTCCTCATGCTCACTGTTTAGCCTACACAGAACCTCATTAAAGAGTTCTGTTAAAGTTCATCGGTTTGAATGATCTAATTTTCAACATTTACTCTTGGAATAAAAGCGATCAACAAATGTGATAGTTGAACTAATTCTTGTTCAGATTAGCAGACTTGTAGTAATGGGCAATTAGTGAAACATGTCACAGAAGGCACTTTTGTAGTTACTCAAAAATATCACAAACTATTACTGGCTATTTTCCAGTTTACCTCTCAATTAATCGTTCACAATAAATAGAAAAACCTGATTTCCTATTTGTTAGTTAAAGGAATCGAAGCTGTTGTCACCATTTCTGCTGCTGCTGAATAATTGTTTTTAGTTGTGAACTTTTTTTTTCCTTTGGCAGTGTAACCTGCCCAACCTTTGTCACTCTTTTTGAGTTTTGAACGGACTGGGTCATAGGAATCTGACCCAAATTAACAACATATTATGCTTTTTTTTCTACTTCTACACGCCATTCTGGTGCCTATTAGTATTCTATTTAACTTTAGGTTTTTCTTTCATTCTCTGCTTTGTGGAAAAATATACTTTACATCCTCCTTTAGGCTCACCCCCCCAGAGTAGGGCAGCTAAAACTGGACAACTTGTGTAAAGTTATAAATGTGACTAGTTCTTGTGCTGTTAATATGTGTTGACCTGACTATCCAGTCCTCAATGTTATTAATGTTCTCATTCTAGGAAGTGTCTCTCCTAGAATGAAAGACACTTCCTAGAAGTCGGCGGCTGCTTACCGTAGTTGCTAGACCTGTTGTGGCTCCATATTGGTCCATATATAAGGCGCATCGGATTATAAGGCGCACTGTCGGCTTTTGAGGAAATTGAAGGTTTTTAGGTGCGCCTTATAGTGCGGAAAATACGGTACGTAAAATCCCTCTGCTCATTGGCACCTTGTTAAATCCAGGAAACAATTTAAAACTCCCTCCTTTACATTTAAAGTTTCAAATAATCAAACTCCATCTCTTTTTTTACAGATCATATTTCATTTGCGCAAAGTAAGAACTTTGCTCTCAGATGACGGGTTTGCTGCTGGTTTCTAGAGTTTCTAAAAGGAGGCGCATCTTTTAGTTGTCAGGCTCCTCTCCCCTTGAACCAGCTCCCAGTTTTTGGCAGTGAGGCAGGCTTCTGTCTACTAGGCTTAAATTCATCCTTTTTGATGAAGTCTGTCCAAATTAAGCATGAATAAAGAGACCGAAAGTTAGACTTGATTAGCCAGTCTTATCAGTCCTAACAAACTAAATTGATGTTTATGAGGGCATTTTTTTTTTTTTTTTGGCCTTTTAGTTTTCAACAACATATAAAAATATGTTTTCAAATAAATTTCGCTCAGTTTTACCTCAACAATGTAAAACTGATCATGTTAAATTAGAGTACTATTTTAATCACAAGACATTAATTAACGCAATCTATATATGTATATATGTATGATTAGAAAGTGTTGTTGTGGTGTAGGAGTCAACATTTGGCTTCGAGTAATGACAGTAACTGCTTTAAGGCAATTATTAATAAAACGGGTAGGACTCGATTATCAAGACAAACTGTTCAGTCGCAGTAATTTGTTTTTAGATTTATCTCTAACACGACAAAATAAAAGAAATATCGGTTTAAACGTGGGCGCTGTAGTTCTGAGTCTGCGCTTGTTCAGCCTAGAGTCCATACCGATACGGTCATTTTGTTTGTGTTCAAGTTAACATGAACGGCGCAGCGCAACCGTTTGCCGCAAGAAGCAAGAAAAGTGCAGTTCAAAATTCAAACAAGCCACTGTCTTAAAGGTTACTCGGTGACTTGCTTACGCTAATTAGTTTTAGCCACGAGGCAAACATTTAACGTTATTAATTAGTTCATTGTTGTAATGATAGGGTTCATTAGTGTTTAATATAGATGTTGCTAAAATCAGTGAGCAGAAACTCTAGAAACTACAGATATGCTTTGATTGTTTTTAAAATGAGCAGATTTGTGGAACCCTACATTAAAACACCTTGAATTATGTGCAGAATATGTTTTCTGCCTCTATTTAATTTGTCGAACAGCGACACTACGTTGACCCCGTTGTATTTTTTTTAAGTTCATGTTCTCCATAAAGGTTTCGATCCGCTGAGTACATGGGCCTGTTTGCACATATAGGGGCGGCTATTCATCCTCTGCAGGCACAAACGTAAATATGTGTAATAGTGTTTGAGCATGCTTCGTTTTGTACATATTTGTGTTTGAGATGGGTGGAGGAGGGTGGAGGAGGATGATGGGGAGCTGTTCTGCAATGTCAGAGCTTCGATGTGACGTGGTGACGATTCCTGCTGCCCAGCGAGCTTACCACTGCAGTCCTGTGGTTCTGGGATTAAGCCTGTCAATCTCAGCAGCTGATAAAATCAGCTCTGTGTAACCCAGGTAATGATAGTTTATATCAACAAAAGGCGTACGAGCCGCGTGTTCGTTAGCATGCAGATGGTGAATATTAGCCATTTCAATTGGAGTGTATAATTCACCTTCTCCATCAGAACGTCCTGTCGCTCCGTCAATAAAATAATAATTTCGTACTCTGCGATTTCTCGCATCTCCCGTTCAGCTCGACCCATTGTTTCTTCACAACGCTGCAACTCTGTCACAATGCTAAGTGCGTCTCTATCTCCCTAGACCTCTCTGCCTACCCACAGTTTCTCTCGCTGAATGAGGCACTGACAGAATAAAGAAGAGCTCCTGGAGAGCGGACTCTCTTATCAACCTCCAACATCTGGCTGAGACTGATGGGCTCTTGGAAGCGCTCTCCAAATATCATTGAGTTTGAGCTGCATAATGCTTGTTTAACCGCATCCTTCCTACAATGCTAATTCAGCCCCTCTCATTACCCGTCTTTCACCGGAGGAACCCATTTCTATGATTACTGAAATTAGTTCCTCAACAGGACAGGATTAATGGGAGGCGGTAGTCTAAAAGGGCGAGGGAAAAACGAGACTGAAAGGTGAGTCGAGTCACACGTGAGCGAAAAGGGAGCTGAAACACGACGTGACGTGGCAAGATCAAAGAGCACAAAACTGACAAATATCAAATTTGCCAGATGTTAAGCTTTTAAAGCTTTGCTTGAAAGAAGTTTTCACTGAGACGAAAAAGCCGTTTTTAGGGGAAATTATCCCTCCCGTCTGCACTGTCATCACGCATTTCAGCTTATTAATTCAAAACTCTGGGGTAATCTGCACTTGATGGCTGGGGAGGGGGAGAAAACAACTTAAACACCTGGTTCAGTGTTTGCAAAGCACTTGCCAAAAGTGTGGTTAAACACGAAAAGGGTTGGAGCGGATGTACCGCAGCGAGTCGTTTTTGGTGAAAAAAAACCCCCCAAACCCGCTTTTCACCCGTCTGCCATGCAGGTACATGCTGCCTTACTTTGATCTCAGACAAAAAAAAATGTTTATGTCTCTTCCACATCTTTTCTTCTCTTATTACGATAAGAAAATTTGCAACCACAAATACTTTTTGCCCGGACAAAACCACAGCCTTTTCTCCCACTTTTACTGGTCACATCCTCATGTACCGCAGGGCCCACCGAGCCTCCCAGCTCTGTTCCAGGGAGGACGTTCGCAGCCATGTGCTGTCTCCGGTTCACATGGAATTGCCAGCTGCTTCTTTTTGACTTGACAGCGAGAAGCATGCAGAGATTCAAAAACAAAAAATAAAAAAATGTCCTACAGATGCACATCTCCCCCCACGCAGATGAACCTTGTAAAGATGTGTGAGACGCCCAATAAATAAACTGAACTCCCCACCCAAAAAACAACAACAACAAAAGAAAAACGTGATTCACATGACCTGTTTGATTGGGCAGTCATTTTTTTATATGTAGAAAAAGTGAGAGAGTGAACCTATGGAGATTCGTCTCAGTTGTTTTCATAGCAGTATGTTTCCACTAATCTGACATTCTTGTAATCTTCTTTACTAATCCTTATGATCCTGTTTTTTTTTTGTTTTTGTTTTTTTCTTTGCAAGCCCTTTGCAAGATGTTTCAAGGCTTTGGTTCTTCTGGTTGAAATTGGAAAACATTTTTCAGAACAATGGAAATTACGTTGTTTAAAATCACTTTTTCTATATTGCAAAGTTAGCACTTCATTACTGCCTGTTTGTACAAAAGCCTAAATATGCTGTTGAAAATACAATCCATGAGTCATTTCCCTTAATAGTTGACCATGAAACTTTTTCAAGTTTTGTCAAATAAAAGCCTCAATGTTTAATTTACTTTTATGTTTTTTTTTTTCTTTGTGAAAGCTCAATATAAAGTAGTTGAGACCTGTGAAGGGGAAGAAAAATTATATATGACTTTCAAACTTTTTTTTTTTTTTTTTACAAATTAATATTCTAAAATGTGAGTATGGAATAACGTAGTCAGATACCCCTAAATAAAGTTAACTGCAGCTGCCTTTAGAAGCTGCTTAATTTGTAAAAAGTAAAACTCTACATTAATAGAGCCATTTGGATAGAAATAATTTTGGTCAAATCTTGGTAACCTAAAACAAGAGAAGTTTCCTCTAATTTAACTTTGTTCCGCGCACACATCTCTTTGTGTCAGCTGCATGCACCGGGTGTTGCTTAAAGAAAACCAGTTAAAGGCAAAAGACTCAAGAAACGGGTAGATTTTCACCTTTTAGCGCAACAATGGCATTGAGAAACCTTATTGTTTTGGAAAATATGTGGAGTTTCTGCTTGCAAATGTCACAAATAAACCTGTTAAAGGTTTATTCATATGTTAAAGGTTGCCTCATACATTTAGCAAGGAGAAACATTACTATAGATGTAAGTGAACAGAAGATATTTATAGGTGTGTCTAACAAGCACTAGCAAGTCTGCTACCATCTCCTAAGCTTCTTTTAGGGATTCTAATGTGATGTATTTTATATAATTACAGGCACTTATAGGTCTGTACTTTTTCAAATATGCTCAGCCCCCTAAAGAGAACGACAGGATCTGCCTCAAAAATCCATTATTACACCCCACATCTGTCACGATCACTCTGTGGTTATGAGAAAGTGTAGGATTCAGATGTCAAAATGACAAAGTAATTGTCCGGTAATCATCATCGAATCGAGCCTAAAAATAATGGCACTCATTGCCTCTGGATTAGCAACGGAGGCAGGAACTGTCGTTTCTCCTGTGAATGTTGCACTGACCTCAAACTTATACTCGTTCACGTCCCCTCTAACAGGCAGAGATGAAGACTTTATCGTGTTGTGTTGGGAGGCGATTGGAGGGAGCAAACGATTCATTCTTGCTGGTGAGAGTCTGAGCTACAGGCTGCGAGTCGTCGTCATCTTCAGGCACGAAGGCAAGCTGACCCTACTCCGATCTTCTGTCGTTTTATTAAGCCTTCGTCTGGGTAACGTCCATTTGTGTGTTTTCAAAGAGCTACAACTGCAGATAACGTAATATTTTGTTGTCATGTAGCAGATAATACCTGTGCACTTTGGAGAGGATGGAGTTCCTGCCGAGACTGAGCCCTGATAGCAATTATAATGCGGCGTGGCAAAAATGCCCTAATTACCAATATTACAGTGCAATCACCATAATCTAAAATCAATTATGCTGAGGCCTTATCTCAACTCCGTGGATTCCTTTGGTGGGGAATCATTTTCTCCCTTTTTAATTTTTTTCCATTACCCTCAGTCGTGATAAGGAATCAGCATACTCTGTCTTTTGAATGAACTTTCATTTTGAGTCACCTGTAAAGGCGTCGTCGTGTGCCCACTTCCACCAGTGGTGTGGGGCGTCGGTGTGAAAATATCGACACAATCTGCACCGACACTGGCATAATAGTTTCGGTATCTGTACTCGAGCATCCAATATAATTTACTTCTGACACACGGATATCAATGTGACAAGAAAATCAGTGTAATCTCACAGCATATTAAACCCCAGAGATGTAATAATTTATAGAAGCTGATCAACTCTGACCCCCGACTAGGTCAGGAAATCTCCACTGCCTGGATGACTAAGTCCGTGTCACAGAATTAGTCCACTGCCTCGGATGATTAACAACACTATTTCAAATAAATGACTTCTTGTGCTATTCAGAATTGAAATGTCTACGTGATAAACAAGCATCTTTGTCAATAAACGTTTGTGCTCTGTTGTTTTAACTGTATTGTTCTCAATATTCTGAATAAAGCTACCAGACCTGTGAGCGATGGGCTCTATTCTTTTCTTTTCTTAAATCCTAGCTTGGCCAATTGAATTAAAGGTGTAATCACAACAAAATGGGGTTTCTATTGAGTCTGGGGGCCTGAATCAATTTTCTTTTTTTTTTTTTTTTGTGAGAATATTTTTGAAAACCCATTACCTTCTTCTTCACAATACATGCACTACTCTGAGGTAAACTATCATTTACGATCAGACGATTTTGGAGATTTTGATACATAGCATCTATTATAAGTGATTTATTTAATATTTAGTGATAATTTAATAAAATGAGGTAAAACACGTGTTATTTTGAAAATAATCCGTTAGTCAGGGTCTGTTTTCTGATCTGATTCAATATATTCTTGATCCACGTTAATAAAACATTGGCCTGCCTGCTTTCAGCACCACGGACAGCTCCTCGCTCTCTTCGTCTCTCCTCGGAAGTTCTGAATGGGCCTGGTTTACTTGTTTCAATATAGACTGGACATATTTCATTGCCTTAATCACTTTTGCTGATTTTACTTTAACTTCGTGGTTTTCTGGGCTCCAATGTGATTCAAACTTTGTAATCTGGAGGGGGGATCACCCACCCTGTGTAAAAACAGCTACACATGTTCTTGCTGGAGGGGCAAACGCCGCCTCTCTGTGCATCCTGACAATGCAGCAGCTGTCACAGCTGGAAGCGGCCAGTCAAGTCAGAATCATCGGCCGCCTGAGATTTATTATTATTATTATTATTGACTCGGTCAGCGGAGAGGCCAATATTGACAAGTGCAGCGCTCTTCGTAATCTAGCAAGCTGAGGCTTATATATATATATATATATATATATATATATATATATATATATATATATATATATATATATATATATAATTATTTTTTTTAATTTAACGTCAGATCAAGTTTGACCAACACTGGCCTGCCGCGACGGATCCAATCAGAGTTCAGATCAGCTTCATCTTCCCCCAACACCCCTCCCTCTCCGTCTCTTTCTCTGCCTCTCTTTCTTAGTTGCAAAAAAAAAAAAAAAAAAAAAAAAAAAAAAAAAAAAA
>NW_015112838.1:216931-228549 GCF_001443285.1 Poecilia latipinna
AAAAAAAAAAAAAAAAAAAAAAAAAAAAAAGGAAAAAATGTTCTGCAGCTGGGCTGCACCTCAATGAATGAATTGGTGCACTGTGAGCCACCATCATCTACCCACTGGATTTCCATTTACTCCCGGCATCCACCCCGAACATATGAATCTGCTTAGACAGAGCCTTTTGAGGAGTTGAAAAGATCAGGTCGGAGAGAAAATGGCACAACGCGTGGTTCTCTTTTTGCTGTGGCTCTTTGACCAGTCCTTAGCCGGATTTCCGAATCAGATTAACATCGGTAAGTGTCCCGCTCGTTTCGGCGAGCTGCTGATTGTTGTTTGCGTAATATAATGCATGGTTGCAGTTTTCTACTGGGAACTGAATGCGGAGCTCTCCGCAATGACGCCGGACTAACTTGATTTTCCCCAGTGCTGCATTCTTAAAGCAGCTGGTTTTAAAACTACAATAAAGCTTCGGCTTCTTGCCGAAAACTACCAGAAATGGTTACAGATGATGACGGGCAACATTTTTATTTTGTATTTTATTTTTTTGTCGTCTCTCTATTCCGAAGAGTTCCAGACCCGGCGCACCGATCAGTAATGCATGAGTCAATCTGTAAATAACAAATAGTTTCTTTGTTCACGCCGAGTTCCTCGCGATTTCGAGCAAAGGACGAGGGTGAAAGCTGGTGATGAAACTGTGCACACCGCCGTTAAGAGTTGGTCTGATCTTGGTTTTGAATCTCTCCAAAGGGGGACTGTTCATGCGATCCACGGTGCAGGAGCACAGCGCGTTCAGGTTTGCTGTCCAACTCTACAACACCAATCAAAACACCACCGAGAAACCTTTCCACCTCAACTACAACGTCGACAATCTCGAGTCGTCCAACAGCTTCTCGGTCACCCATGCATGTAAGTGTGCCGCTTCCTTGTCGGTTCACGTCCAGAGCGGCCGGTGCACTCCTGGTGTCCGCCAAGAACGAGCAAGAATTACCCAGGTGCTCTATGGAGATTGCAGCCGAGTTTCAGGCATGCAGACAAGTTTCTGTCGCCTCTTCTTCTTCTTGGATTCAGAAGGTCTCAGTGGAAATAACAACCCCGTGCAAACACGTTATTTTCTCACCATGAAAATCTATTTTTAGACTGCGTTTGTTGTTATAAAACACAGCATATTCAAAGCATACGTCACATAATTTTGCACACTTATTCCATGTTGTAATATTACATCACTCAGTTACAGTGGCAGTACCTGCATGAACGAGCCCCTCCTTCAAGTTTCAACGTGCAATACGCAACATTGGGTTCAGAGGAAAGTAAAAAAAAAAAAAAAAAAAAAGTAACAATCTTTTATTCGTTTTTCCACAAACATGTTTCACGAATCCCAACTGTGCAATCAGTAGAATCAGTGCAAATCCAGTTCAAGTTTTTTTTTTTATTTACCAACATGTTTGTTTGTTTGTTTTTGTGCTTGTCTTAATTTGAGGTTACATTAATGCCTCCCCAAATATGGAAATGGTGTTTTTGTGTCTTTACAAACAGCACAATCTCAAAAAAAAAATCTGGGTTTTAAAGAATCGCCGTTCGGTGTTGTCTAAGCAGTTTGACCAATATTTTTGCACAAATCTTGATCAGATTCATTCAAAAACAGTATAAAAGCTCTTTAGTTTACCACCAAATTGGAGTCTCAACTTTAACAGATTCATTTTTTTTAAGCTCCCCTGCCGCCCCTGATTCATGACGCCCTGTATGATTAGTCATGTTGCCCCTTTAAAACAAGACAGTACCTCCCTCACACATGTCGTCCTCTTGCAAAAGTCATCTGATCTGCAAAAACAACAACAAAAAAACTCTCTTTAAAACTGTTTAATGTCAATAATTGTATCACATATTTAATTGGCAATAAGAAAACTTGAACTTACTTTTTGGGAAATTTTTTTTTTTTTTTTTTTTTTTTTTTTTTCCTTGTTGCATGTTTATGATCATACCGTAAAAGCTGATAAGGGAAAAAAAAAAAAAAAAAACGTTTTTGTGTAGCTTTCAATATCTCTTTGAGTACAGCAGATACATAAAACAAGAGATGAGCGCAACAGTTTCCTTGCTGTTAATCATAAACAAGGACCTCCATTTGGTGAAACAGCTAACTTTGTTGGCCCACAGCTTCATGCGACTGACTGCATGGCATGATCATAATGGCCCCTTGACTTCCTCTGTCTGCTGGAGCATCGCCTACTGCTCTGTCCTATGATCCCCCCCCCCCCCCCCTCCATCTTTGTTGGAGAGCGTCTTCCCCGGCATTGCAGAGTCAGCTCATTAGCACTCAGCCCTCATAGCACCTCACCGTGCTGTCATTGGGTGAAAGGGGAAAAAAAAAAATCCATAGCTCCCCAACCATCGCCAGCAAATGAGTCGGACTCAGACCTGCAGAGGAGGTGGGCCTGAAAACAGTGAGGCAGCCGAAGCAGAGCATCATATCGCAGGCAGCAGAGCAGCAAGTGGCTTAACGAAGGCATCCACGGGAAACAATAAGCAAAAGAGGGTGAATAAATAATAGATAATACCGTTCAATTTCACGCATGTTGAAGAGGGAAGGGGAGGATAGGAGAACGGGCTGATATCAGAATCTAATTAAAAACAGAGGCAAGCAGAGTTTTAGCAAAAGGATTTTTCACCCCGAAGGAGCAGTGGCATTGTTTCTAGCTTCCCTTGCTAATAGTCCACCTCGGTGTTGAAGGGCTGCATTCAGCTGCAGGAAAATCATATACGTTTGAAACAAAATACCTGGGTATGAGCCTCAAGTTGTGTTTTATGTTTTGCTGCTGCTTTGCAAATTTGGAAAAAAAAAAAAAAAAAAAAGAACACACTACCTCAGGTGGGTTTTTCCAGAACAAACACATGCGAACGAAACATCTGTGCAAATCCTCAACGACACTCAGCAACCATTTGGTAATACATCAGTGGTAATACATCAACTCTTGTGTTCTGCGACTTTTAGACGTCTCTCCGCTTCAGCACACCCAAGTCAAACAATCAGGTCATTAACACGATTCTGGACAACCTGGCTGCATACTGAGGAGATAATTCAGCCATTTGATTCAGGTGTGTTGGATCAGGGACACAGCTGAAAGCTGCTGGACGCCTTCCCCCGAAGCCTCGATTTGAGGATTCCCTGTAACTTAAACACTGGTTTGTAACACACATGCACTGGCATAGAAAAGCTTCTTCAGCAGGACAGTGTGACCAGCCCACAGCAGAAGCTGCTCATGTGTAGGTCAAGGAATGTAATAAACGTCTCGGGGTTCGTCTCCCACTGGCCACTTGGTCAACCCAACCCCTTTGTCCTTTCTCACTTTCATTTCGTGCCTTGACACTAACAATTATGTACTTAAGCCATTCATCTTAGTTTATGTTTGTTAGCATTTTGGTGAATTGTGTTGTAAAATTGTACTAAAAATGCGTAAAATCTGACATATAATTCAGTTTAATCAAATATTATTTTTTGGGATATGTTATGTTCGTTGGTTTATCTTCAAATACTTACTGGCTCCAGTTAACTCAGACGTTACATGAGAGATAAAGATCGCTGGAAGAAACCTGCCTATCGGTAGATGGTATTTATTGGAGTCCCACAAGTCACACTTCCTGACAGTAGAACATGAGCAAATTATAGGAAATTGCTTTAAGTCATTAGATGTTAAAGTCAGTATGAAATGTCCTCAATGTAGGTATGAATTTAAGCTTGGTTTGTACAAAAGTTCAGACAGCAGGCACCTCCTGTTTGCACCTAAAGAAGTCAGATATGAAAATCAAATCTACAGACGTCCTAAATGCTGAAGGGCCAAACGAAACGAGCTGCACCCCCATCACTGCCTCTCAGAATATCAGAACACAGAGGAAACCTAATTCCAAATGCAGCCACCTTTCTTAGAAAAACCTTCACTGTCATCTTGATGCAGACATTCCTTTGTGCCGATTGTGGACTCTCTATATTCATCTATTGCTGCCACTAAAGCACAACGTGCCATAACCACAGCTTCATGCCGTAAAAAGCTGGATACTTATGAGACGCTTAATTGTCCCTCTGATCATGCAGTTCTTCGGAGGCAATGAAAGCCTTTCAAAATCGCTACCTTCCTTGTTACACAGTCTCAGAATCTGCTCGATCTGACTGTGAAAGAGCTCGCAAGAGATGTGCTTGAATTTACAGAACGGATTTCCGTACTTATTCCAAAATAGGCCAGACCTGCAGCCAACGTGCCTGGGCATCGCAAACGAGGAGCTAATGAGCTGAATTTTATTGTTAGTAGGGAGGGAACCTGCGACACTGTCCAAATCATTTGTTGTGCATTCGACAGCCAATGTGTGCAGCCATTTTCAATGAATTAGGACACACTCTGTGTTCCAATGAGGCTTGTGTTACAGATTGAAAGTGTCTTAGCAACCGCTAAGCAGGTGCTACATATACCTTTTTAAGCCCTCATTTCTGTTTTAGTTTTTTTTTCTATATATATATATATATATTAAGGTAAGGTAATTTTACTTATATGGCACATTTTCAGCAACAAGGCAATTCAAAGTGCTTTGAAGTTATTGGTCTGATGTAATATTTTAATTTAAATTATATGCCATGTTCTTATTATAACTCACTTTATCAACTCGCTTCATAAAGTCAGTTACTGAAGCATTTGCGTTTTTCAAAAATGTTCAGATTTATTTAATATTTCTGTATCTAATTTTTATTAAAACACAGCATGTTCTTAAACTGTGCCAAGGCGTACGGTGATCAGGCATAACATTATGACTAGCATGAGCTTCCTGACTGGGTCTGCGGTTATACCCGGCTAGCTGCACTGTGCTGCTCATTCTGATGCATTACCACAACTTTTGAGGTCTAGCACCTTGAACTGGATCAAGTGGACAAGCCTTTGTTCCTCTTGTGCATCACTTAGCCTCTCCCTGTTCACTGCAACACACCCAAGTTGCAGTGTATCACTTTTGACCCAATCATCCAGTCATCAAAATTCAGCCTTTGTCAAACTTGCCTAAAACCTTACCTTGGGTTCATTTGTCCTGCTTCTAAATGTTGGAAACACAATGTTTCCAAAGTGTTCAGCAGTATTTGTTGAAATTAATAAGACGGAAAATTATAAGTCGGTGCAGAAATGCACCACTCAGCCAGAAATAACCAATCCGAGCCAGGAGGAGGGTCTTAGCGCTGTCAATCACTCTCATACACACAAACCCTCCTCTTGCTCTCTGCTACGCTACAGCTAGTTCACCACTACCATGAATATTGAGGCCGGGGACACAATATTCCCTAGAATATTGTTATATGACTGCGGAGAAACTGATTTTCTGGAACGTTGAGTTGCTTCTCCGTCATTAGCACTCTGAGCAGCACTGATTGGCTGCGCTGAGACCTTCCTCCCAGCTCTGATTGGGTGTTTTTTTTTTGGTCGGGAGCGGTGCTTTTCTTCAGACAGCAACAGCGGCTCAGGGAGAAGGTGGAGGAGCTCAGTCTTTTCACAAACTATATCTGTCTAATACTATACTGTCTCAACATGGTGACAGTTTTAACAAATATTGGAAAATGTATATCCCACTCAGTAACAGGTGTCATGATGGAAACGTAATCAGTGTTGTTCATACGTTTTGATGTAATTTGTGCCCTCTGTGGTGTTTGTCAAGAAGGTGCCTTGATATTCTTGTTAGCTGAGGCCACAAACTGAAGACAGCTCACGTTGAGCTCACAGTAGTCCACAAGCATCGTACATTTTCTCTTCCAATATGGGGAGCAAAAAAAAAAAAAATAGATAAAGGTTATTAAATATCACTTATCTGCTGACTCACAGACCTTTGGGTCTGTGCGTTTTAGTGAGTGAGGACCGCCTGTGCTCGGAGTTTTACATTCGTCAGGTGTTTTTTGCTTTGTTTTGTTTGTTCTGCAAGCTGTCACGTTAATTTACCGGACATCCAAAGTTCCTTTGGAATGATTTGGCTCCTGTGAATGACTCAGCACACAGCAGTAGCAAATGCCTGCTGTGTGTGCTTTATAAATGTTTTGAAAAGGGTACCTTTTATTTTAAAAATTTATTTTTTGCATCCTTTAAGTTGTTAATTCTAAGAACCGCAGGACGTCACTACGGTCAAACTCGCTCAAAATCAAATAAATTGCATTTGGCTTTTAAAAATGAAACTTGACAATCCTTGCCTTTAATAAAAGCTCGGTTTTCTGTCGTTTCGATTTCTTTTAGGCAACTTTAAAGCCGTGTGCTATTAATGAAATTAGTGACTTTTAGAACAACAATGCGTGGCTTCAAAAAAATCCCCGAGGCTTTGCTTTGTACCACAGCGGCATGGTGTGTCCTTTGGTGACAAGACTGTTGTTGCTTTGAAGTAACATAAGAAATTGTGAAATGTGTAATTACCAGCTCGGGCTCTATAATAGCTGCTGAAGCTAAAAGTCAGGTGTGCTCACAGAGAACTCAAAAGTGCTTCAAAGGAAAGGCTCCGCGTTTGAGGAAAAGCAGAGCAGACAGCATTAATGTTGCTGATAGTCATGGCTTCACCAACTTAATGACACCGCCATCCTTTCTTACCTGTTTACCCTTCTTCTTTACTTCCTTTACCTGAGGCAAAAAAAAAAAAACAACACATCAATCCTCTGCACATCTCTTGCTGTGCTATTTATGAGATTACTTACCTTGATTCTTGTTAAAAGACAATTTTGCACTCCTTGGCTTTTGAATCTTATCTCACCGCTCCCCATTCCTCATTCTGTCATTAAGCTAATGGTCTGTGTCCCCTTTGCCAGCCTTTTTACATCTGCCTACCCTCTTTTATTGAATCCTTGAGGTCCTTAAACTCTGGCAAGATCACGTGCTTCCTTGGCTGCTCTGTCCGTCCGCCTTTTCTTGCTGATCTTCACTGCAGCGAAGGCTGTCCCATTCCGACAGTTTGGGTTTTTGTTGAACTGAAGGAACCAGAGTGAATGTAACAGATAATGCATCTGTTGTAGCTAGTTGGCTTTGATCCATCAGAGACACCAGGAAGTTATCGCTCTGGCTTTCAAACAAATATATGAAAAAATATATAATATGTGTTTATCAATGAGTTATAGTGGTGTACATAAATTTAGCTGGGCTTTGCCAGGTCAGCTGTTTTTGCTCATTTTATGTGAGCCAACTGGCTGTTAGCTTGATATTTGTTTCCAAGGTAATAAATGTGCTAAAATGTCCCTTGATAAAGACAAATATGAAAGGAAGACAATAATAATAATAAAAAAAAACGATAGGAGAAAACTGAAATGTGAGACTGAGGCACTGGTACTGTTTGTTGAGTTTGTTCAATTGTTAATAGCCTAATATTGCGAGACAGGCTGTACTTGTATAGAACCCCAAAGAGCTTCACACCACATCCAGTCGTTCACCCATTAGAAACAGAGAGAATATTATATATTTAATTAGTCCTAAACGTAATTGCTACGTAATTATGTTAGAGCTTAACGTAATTGTGAAACTTGACTTCGTAGTCCTCTGCATATGAGCTACTTGAATATAATTTCAAACATTCAAAAGCAATGGAGATTAAAAAAACAACAACAAAAGCTTTAGAATAGCTTTGGAAAATTTCTTTTGCCGTTTTTTTTCTCCACAGAAAACTAAAAGAAACAACAAAAACAAAAAAAAAATGTGACACAATATGCAACGTCTTTATCAGTTATAGTTCCCTTCTCTCTATTTGACAGATTCACTCAGACCGTGAGTTGATAGAGGGAAAAAAATTAGTAGAAGAAAATGTTTCCATGTGCTTTATAAACAGGCCATTATAATTTTTTGTGTTAGATCAGTTATGACTACTTCTATTTATCAAATACCAGGAGAAAAAGGAGAGAGCCCAGTGAAGGCTAACGTCATAAAATGCTGTACTGCATTACAAATGTTGAAACCCATTTAAAAACAGATTTTTAGCTAATTAATAATTCCTAATGTTGGTGATGTTTCAATGCTGAAAAAGAATTATATTTTTTTTAATGTTGAACACGCTGCAGCAGCTCCACATTTCAACTTGTGTCTCCCAAATGACCTGCTCTTTAACCGCCAGCTGTTGAGACTGGTCAGCTGGTTAGTCAGATGTGGTGGCGTGTTAGTCATGTTTAGTTTGAGGCAAGTAAAACTAAGACAACATGGCATTTATGTTTTTGCACCGTGACGCGGGCTAGTCGTGAGGAGGAATTCTGGACGAATTGAAGTTTCAAGTTGGTCAAAGCAGATTTTTGAATGCAGATTTACTTACAGCTGAGAACTGATTTCTGCTTAGATTCGGAGGCCCTGCAGTCATGATTTGTTTCAACATATTTGTGCCCATTTAGAAAGGTGCTTCTCCTCATACTGCCCAGAAACACCAACGGATTCTTGAATGGGATGTGGCAGCTCACACTTGGACAGAGCGCGGGTGGCAAACGGCACATGTTGCGGAGCCCAGACAAAAAGGGTGCTTACCAAATCTTTGCGTGCATTGTTGAGTGTAGCTTTTGGAGATGCTGTTGTTTTGGTCCTGTGGGAAGAGATTGTAAACGAAGTGACAAGGAGGCATGTTTTCTGCAGCGCATGACCTGCAAGCACTGACAGGGACAGGCTGTCGTCTGAAGAGGCTCCTCAGGTGATTGTAAGAATGCCACAGCGTTGGCTCTTGGAGGCTTGCACAGCTCAGCCTGAAAGGTGTGATGAGGGCAAACGTGGGGGAAAGAAAAGAGGTAAACCGAGCAGTGTGAGGGCTGAGAAAGGAACTGGGGTACGTGAAAGAAAGAAGGAGAATATATATATATATATTTTTTTTTTCTTTCTTTCTTTCAAGCTGCTCAGAGTGTGTGTGTTTGCGTGAGTGAGTGCACGACTGTGTTTAAGAGAGAGATTTCTCCAGGCAATGGGGGGGTTGTACAGGGACATGCCATCACAGTGCAGCTGTGTTGGAGGCACAGATGGAGGTTTGTGTGTGGCTATGATGCAGACGTATGAGAGACCCCACGAGGCAAAACTTTCTATCGCGCTTACATGCCTACACGTACTCTCCCACAAACACAACCACTCGCTTGCAGAAAGACAACCAAGCCCTCTCGCGAGCGCCACTATGATTTCCATTTCTCAGACATACACCGTTAAGCTCTCTCGCAAATCCTGTCAAATTCTTTTAAATATATCAATATGCTCTCAAATGTCCTTCACGCTTCACGCGCTCACATTTCTTTTTCCCCCCTGAGGGAAAGTCTCTTGAAAACCAAAAATATTACAGTCACATCAGTTGATTAAAGTGTGAAATAGAGTAAAATTCATTTTGGTTCATTTTTAAATATTAATTTTACGAATTTTTCTGATTCATGTGCAAATAGTAACTTTTAATCTACATTAAAAATATTTACACTTCTTTTAGTATTATTTTTTCATTAAAGAGCTTAACATGAGGAGAGATTTTACAATAATGCGGCTCTGAAACGACGTAACAAAAAAAACAAAAAAACACTAGATATACGGAGGACCAAAACTGACAGAATTAAAAATAAAAGAGGAAATAACATAAATGACCCAATAAATAAATCAATACAGTTAAAATGTGCCACTTAATTTCCAAAAGAAGAATTTTTACAATTTATTTCACCTCCATATTTATCTTTCCAGATTAAATCTAACATATTGCACACTGCAATGAACAGCACAGTGATGGAGCGACAGCAGGCCAGGCGATCTCAGGGGCTTCCGGAGGTGGCTTGATGTGGGTCTCAGTCAAATGAGTGGTACAGTAGCGAGCTGGGACGAGGTTACAAGCTCTGGGAGCTGCACAGTCTGAGAGAGGAGCACAATGTCAGCACATCACTGACAACAGTGCTCAGATAGCAAAAGAGCCAATAAGTGGAGGATGCTTTTTTTCTTTTTCTTTTTTTTTTCCTGATACAAATTCAGATTGTGAAAACCTCTGCTGAATTTGCAAAACCAATAAATTCAGTTTGCGAAAGTTGTATTTGTAATTGTTTGCTTATTCGCCACTGTGTCCATTGTCTGTCTTGACAGATTGGCCCCACCTGTTTAATGCTCTGTTGAAATTTTAATGAGAAATGTACAACCTATACGTACATAGCCTATAATATTAGCTATAACATCAAATCTAACTACATGTCAGGTAGCAGATACCAGACCCAGAACTAGAGGCAGGACCACCAAACAGGTCAAAAGTTTGTACATTTATTTCTGCACTTTCATTGAGGTTTTTCTTGTTCTATCACTCAACTTTTCAGCACCACCTTCATGTTTTGTAGCTTACGTTCCCTGCTACATCTGCATAGTTAATGTGGACTTATCTAATGTTCCTTATAGCGTCAGGTTATGTTCCGTAGAGAACAGACATAATGACAAAGCCGGTCCAAAACAAAGCCCTAAGTAGCTCCTTAGAGCCCCGAGACCTTCAGAGGCCCCCCACCATCAATGATTGAATTGATCGTAGAGCTAGAATTTTAACATTTGTTTATTGAGAATGGAATGCTATTATGTTTAGAAGTTTTATCAAAGATTAATTAAAATATTTTAAATAGTTATGCATGTACATTTAAGATTTAATTGGCAAGTTTACTTTGTGAAAGTGCAAAGAATAATCACAATGTATTTTGACTATTATGTTACCGTAGCTACAGTCTGGTGCTATCGGTTTCTTTGGGTTTGAGCTCACTTTGTTCACAATTACATCTCAGTAAATAATGACCAATTATCACTGTCTGCTTTGAAGCTTGGCCAATTGAAGCTAGCATTGATGATGTTTCTTTAAGATGGTTCCCTAAATCACATTCTGCTCAAGCCCCCCCTACAACATTGGCCCTTCATGATGAGCCAGAGCCACTGCACTGTGCATCTCTGAGCTGGACAAACAGGTAGATTTTATTTACGTGGCACTAGTTGGGACAAATTAGGGTTTTTTTTTTTGCAGGCCGGGCTTCATTGAACAATTTCTTTTTCTGATGTCAGCCGACCGGCCCCGAAGCACTCGTTCATGTGTTTTACAGGTCCGCTCCGCTGCCGCACACTTAGCTAATCTACGACGAGCTTGAATGGAGCGGAGGAGAGGTCGAGAAGGCATTTGATTTGGCATAGTTTGAGAAATAGCGGCGCCGCAAAAACAACTGACTACGGCGTGAGCTCGACGGCTAAACCGCAGGCTCACCAACCCATCGGCTCACCAACCCATCGGCTCACCGGAGAAATTTCCGGTAGTCCCGTACGCCAGACCGCCCCTGATCACTGGGGAACACGGACAAACAGGATGAACAACCAGGCACATAAGCAGCTTTGCAACTATATTTATAGCAAAGCTTCACGTCTCACAGAGTTTTAGGTAAATAGGAAATTAATATCCAATTCAAAATTAGCCATAAGTTTTTCAAACATCCTTACATGTTTATATGGTTACATGAGAGAAAGTTCTTTTTCTTTTTCCTTGAGCTCCACAGATAAAAGGCTAGAGACACCCCAAGGACCAAGCCTCCAAAGAAAACAATATTTCTGACCTAATTTACTGGCCATGAGATGCCCTCTGCTGCATTTCTTCTAAATATATATATATATATATATATATATATATATATATATATATATATATAT
>NW_015112838.1:231674-247181 GCF_001443285.1 Poecilia latipinna
AAATATTATTTTTATTTATATTTATAAATATATAAATATATAAATAAAATAAAATTATTTTTTTTTTTTTTTTTTTTTTAATTTTAGGCACATAACAGAGGCAGTAATGAGATTCAAAATACAAAAACATGACACACACTGCTAGGCAGATCCAACACAATTAATTTTTAATCAGAATATCAAAGATCCTCTTGAACCCAACCTAAGGAGAAGTGCTGCTGTCGGAGAGTTATTTGTCTTGGACCCTGCGATACCGGCAGATGTTGTTTGGTACGACGTTTATTCCTCTCTTGCTGTTGCACTTGGCTCAAGTTCTCTGCGCATCTCTTACAAACGCAGGGCATTTCGCCATTTTCAGCAGCTATCAAGTTTGACTGGAAAACAGTACGGTGGGAAATGGTTGATTTTAAAGATCAGTTAACATTATCATATCTTTTAATTTTAAAAATTTTTTGCAGGCACGCCAGCTGAGCAGGAGTCCCCATTGATCCCCTTTCTGCTCGGTTTCCTGAATGAAATGTCACAGAATTTCAAGTGAGATTAAACGGGATTAAGAAGTAATAATTAACTTGAAATGTCCTGGCAGACCGACATTAATCAAAGTTGTTTACTTTTGCTCCACAGTTACACGGCAAAATTATCAACAGCACTGGCAAGGATGTTTTGGAAAAACTAAAAATAAATTCCTCTTTTGTTGTAACAGCGTAAAGTCACACTTGAAAAAATGTTGAACAATTAAAATGTCAATTTTTAGTATAATTATTCAGCCAAGTGGGGAAAAAATATTACATTTTAATAAGTACATGTAATTGCTTTGAACAAAAACCCTTGTGGTGAAATTATTAGCACCTCTACCGCTAATACTTTGTGCAAGTATTTAGTTTTCTTCTAAAATAATTCTTAAGTTTGCAACATACAGATGAAGGGATCTTTGACTATTCTCCAGAAAATATTTCTCACTTTTCAGTCTCATCGGTCCTCTTTTACAGACCTCAAGCTCCCCAGAGGTCTTCTTTAGGATTTGTAGCTGTGGCTACAATCCAATAACTTGCCACCCTCGGCTTGTTTGTGTGTGCGTGAATGGGTGAATGACTGATTGGGTGAATGTAAAGTGAAGTGCTTTGGGGTCCTCCAGAATAGATAAAACGCTACATATCATGTACATCCCATCTACCTTTTATGTCTTAGTATCAGGATGACCATGGGAGAAGGTTAATCTAGAGTCTGATCAATCATTTCTGGATAAGTATATTGTTCAGAGGTCATTAACAACATCCTGGCCCGCAGCATCACAAAAACCCAGCGGTGTTCCTTTCAGCTCATTATTTGTCTCATCTCATAACTTTGTGGTACAAATCACCACTAATGATTTTGTTTAAGCTAGTAGCAATTATTTCTTAATGTGTGATGTTTTCCCACCTATTGGTCTCAAATAGGTGGGAAATAAGAAATTTTAAGTCAGGCCGTTTGCACATCTACATTAGAGGTGCCAATAGGTTTGGCAAACACTGTACTATATAAATTGGGGCCTTTTAAGATAATTAAAAAAAATACACTGTGCTAATTTAAAAAAAAAAAAAAAAAAAGAGCTCTAGATGAGCAGTGTCCAAAGCTATTTGTGCCTCATTTGAATACCTGAGGTTACCATAAAAAACAGAAATTAGCAAACTTAGGTGCGATATCCTGAAAAATTATGGATATTTGAGCTTTGCTGCAACGGCGTTACACCAAGTGTACGTCAAGTTCCCTTTTTTGCCAGCAGACATGATGTAACATGACAGCCCATATTTGCTCTGCCCATCTGCACACCGCTGTTCAAATAACGAGGTGGGTTCTGAACTATAAGTCAACAATGACAGGATAAGTCCATGTTCCCTTATTGAAGATGATATCAACACGGCCCTGTGATGAAGAAAAGCAGCAGGCAGAGTATATGAAAAAGCAACAACACACACTGGTGGGGGGCCACGCGGCTGGAGAGACACAAAATCCTTGCAGCGCATTAAACAGGTTTTGCCGCTGTTCTCTGTGCAAAGAAAAAGCTGCTTCTGATAAGGAACAAACACCACTTGTTGTGCATTTAAAGTGAAGCAAACAGAGGGCCAAGCAGCTTTCTTTTTTTTTTTTTTTTAAACTATTCATCTCACGCCAGCTGTCCGAATATGTGTGATGGCTGCTTTCCATTTTGTTTTCTCACTGAGCAAAACCTCTCAAGCACAGTGGGTTGTGTTCTTGCGACCGAGAACATTTCTTATTTCAATATGTCATTTAGCCTCCCGCCCCAGGTTTGAAATGGCACTAAAGTACAAAGAGAGTGAAAGACAAGCATTTTTTAAAACCCTGACTCTTTCCAGTCAGTGTTCTTGCCCATTTTTGGTTTTTTTTTACCCATTACTGTAATACTTACTATTATTTCTGTATGTGCCCCACTTCACCCTGTATATGTAGATATATATATATATATACTTACTGGTCATATTACTAAATACACCTTTGCTAGTATTTAGTTTGTCCTCTTTTCCTTTTAGAACCGCATTAGTTTTTAGTGGCCAGAAAGGTGTCGGATACGTTCAGAGATCCATGTTGACTTAATGGAAAGTTACCCCAGATTTTTTTTTTTGACTGCACTTTTGTTATATTTTTTGCCTCAGAAAGTTCTGGTGGAATTTTCTGTTCCACCACATCCCAAAGGTGCTCTGTTGGATTAGCGTCTGGCTACTGTGGTGATTGCTGGAATTCAGTGTCGCGTTCAACAGACCAGTTTAAGAGGATTTGAGGGTTGTGACAAAGTGTATTATCCTGCTGTATGTAGCCACAAATAGATAAGTACACTATTGCAAATTGACGCACATGTCCAGGAACAATGCTCACGTAAACCCTCGCATCTGAACTTCGCAGTTTGAACCAAAGCTCATCAGAACAGACGATGTTTTTCAGTCTGTCATGGTTTTCCACTGCATGTGTGACTGCCTGAATGAAGGCTACTGTGCTTTGCGCATGTTTACGAAGAAAGGTAAATTCAGCGGTATGATATTCTGAACAATGAGCCATTTGAAAACAACAAGATGTCATGAGTGCCCTGTGATGGGCTGGTGACCAGTCCAGGGTGAACCCCGGCTCTCACCCAATGACCACTGGACTTAGTCACCAGGCCCCCTGCATCCCTGCAAGGATAAGCGGGTATAGGCGATGGATGAATGTTATATATATTATTCTCAGTGTGGTAATGTATTTTTGCAGCCAAAGGGATACTTGTTTTTTTGTTTGTTTCTTTAGGTGGAAGCAAATAGATTATAATATACAAGGCCGTTTAAATTTTTTGTTTAAAAACTGTGATACTTTGAAACTTTGTTTTTTTTTTTTTTTTTTTTACTCAAGATTGTCCAAGAAATCTCAGATCTAACATGTCCTCTTTCTTCAGTCACACTAGCCCCATGCTAAACTCCACTATAATACCCATAATCACTGAATCAGTAATCCTTTACTTGAGTCAGAACAACACATGCACATTGTGCTTCATTAGAGGTTACTGCATTGCTCTGACTTCACTGAGCCCTAAAGAAAAGAAAAAAAAAAAGAGGAATTTTTATATTGTCTTCCTCAGTGGGAGGCTGCAGACCACATCGTCCTAACCAAGGTCGGGCAGCTTTTTTTTTTTTTCTTTTCCCCCCCTATTTCTTCCAAACATCCTCAAAAAAAAAAAAACAACAACAAAACACATTTTAATCTTTTTGGCCTATACATCATCAGCCTATCGATTTTCTTTGCCTTTTTGTGCTGTGTGCTTTCTGTGCTAAAGGCAGCCAAAACTGAAGCGGGTGTGTTGTGATGAATACAAAGCAACCAACTGGGAGTGTCACGATGTAGTTCTTCAACTTGTAAATATTGGATCACAGTGCGACGGGGGCTTCCAGCTTGCAGCTCTCCATCTGCCGGCTGAGCAGATTGATCTGCACTATTCTGGCCTGTTTCGAGAGAGCCAGTCGCTGGCTAAGCCCCTGCCAAAGCAGCATGTCTGTGCAGAAACAAGGGCTCCATCATAAGTGATTGCTTGTGACAGTTCACAGTCGCCGGGCCACTGAAGCATCATAACCTTGTGAAGCTAGCGATTGGGCGCTCTACCACAGAGGGAAAGAAGGAAAAAAAAAAAAAAGAGGAAAAATATTAGCATATTTCTTGCAGTGGTATAAAGATGCAAATAAGATAGTTGTGCCAGGAATAGCCTCCACGGTTAACGTTGAACTTTATTTCTATAATAAAAGGCGTAATCCAAAGCAATGGGGGTAGAATTCATGCGATTACTGCAGCTGTGGCTGCAGCAGGATAAAAAATAATAATACAAAAAAAAAAGGCTTCGGCGATGTCACAAAGAGGTTTGTTGTTGCCGTGGCTTAAACTGCTAATGATAGAGAAACTGAGATATTCTACGGCGAGGAGGAGGAACAGAACCTGAGCCTTCGAAATCACTGTAGTTGGGTTTATCAACTGCAGCAAGCTCAGTGAGATTGCTCACTGATTCACGGAGGATGCATGGATTTAATCAATTCTGCATGAATGCTGTAAAGACTAGGACAATATCCAAACAGCCATGAGTAATATGCTTAGAATCTGTTGTAGAGGACTGTAAAGCTCCATTTCTGTTTCGACTCGTCTTGCTGCTTGGCCACCGAAGAATCGTCATTTGTTTTGAGATGATGTACATGTGGGCAGCCTTGCTTTAGATTTTTTTTTTTTTTTACTGCTGCTCTCCTGTCCTTAGTGCTCACTGGCCCCCCCATTGGAAAAAAAAAAAAAATTAAGTGAACATGATGTGCTTTTTCAACCATTACCATCCTCTGTTTCTCCATCTGAAAGTTAATTCAAAGAGACTGCGGTGGTGTGGCTCTTGTATTTTCACACATGGCTACATAAAACCCGTGGGTGGATGCGCTTAGGCCGTTGTCCGTGTTTGCGTGTCCATGCATGATTGTTGTGATAAAATATTGAAGTTGTCCATCATGCTATAATCAACCGCCCCTTCCCCTTGTTTTATTTGTCACGCCTTTCTTTGTCCTGCAGCAGCTTTATTCCCTTTGACGAGTTCAGATCAGAAAGAAGAACCTCATCTGGACTCGTGACAAACTTAATACGCATCAGCAAGTGAGGGAGTGGATCCATTCCAAAGGCCTTTGTGGAAATTGTTTCTTGTACGTCACTGGCTTTTGCCATCCTACCAGGGCTAGAACATAATGAAAAGCAACACAAGTTCAGTAGCTTTGTGATGGTTATAAAGGAAGAGAGAGAAGCATGGCGGCGAGATAAAGAGATTAACCTGAGATACTTTTGTTCATTGAGTAAATATGCTCAAAATTATAGGCTGCGTTTTTCAAAATGTTCCAGTGAGTATTATAGAAAATATATAATTTGGTCTGCAACCTTTTAGTGTCTTCCACCAAATGGTATTTCTGCTTTGCATCCCCTTGATGTTTCAATGTATTTATTATGTTATATAAAAAGAGTTTTTGCTGTCAAGCAGGTATTGAAGAAAGTAGAGATTGTTCATTTAAACCTAGCATAGAGTTGATTATTCAAAAATATATATGAAGTAAATACTGATGATGCTGCTGCTAAACATAATATTAAATATTGCACAAGTTTCTCTACAATCCACTCAGGTCCATCTTTGTAGTCTTTCGGAATACAGCTTAAAACTGTAAAGTCACAAATAGATGTTGCTTAACTCTCAGGCAACTTGACTGAATAAGGACTGGACGCAGCTTGAGGTGATTTTCAGATCTGTCATGCTCATGCCACAGAGGCTTTTTTTTTTTTTTTTTTTTTTTTTTACCCTTCCCTTAAAAATCTGTGGCAACATGGCTTAGCTGCTGATGAAACTCACTACTGAAACATAAGTCAGATATCCAATAGTGTTTCTGGGGGGTATCCGACAGCCTGATGAACTCTTGTTCAACGTCGTCACTCAAGAACTCTTCAGAGTCTTGTACATTTCTCAAACATCTACTCTACTCTGCCATTACTATATATATTTTTATGATTTTTCCAATGACTTTAAATTTCCCTGCTGGCTGTCATATTTGCTCTGTCTGTTTCCATCTCTGAGCTGTACTGGGATTGATTTTGTGTGTTTTGTATAGAAATAAGCCTAAATTTAAAATCGTTCTCTTCGGGCCAAAGTTTATGAAAAGTTGAGGAACATTTCAGGGCTTCCAGTTTCTAGGGCTTTGTGTCTAAGTAATGCTTTTTTGGCCTTGGGACTCCCTGTAGCTGAATTAAATATTTACAAGTTATGAACACTTTTGTTCCATGAGAGGACTTAAGTGGTTGTTTCGCAGCCAGCGTGTTGTTTTACATCCAAAATCCATAATGAGCTCTGCAAGCAAGTCATTTTCTACCTTCCTAAAGGTTGTATATTGCAAATGCCCCTGAAAAAAGCTGTTGTGGCGTCACTTTAGGTCATCAGTTATATTGGTATCCTGACACATCTCGGCAGTCTTTGAGTGCACAGCTGCATTTCTAAAAATAAACCCAGTAGTTCAGCAAACCAAGTCAGCCCATGTACATGTTGACAAAAAGCCTTGGGTTTGACAAGCCCATTTATAAGACAAAAACAAGGCGACTGCAAAAATGACAAAACACATTATTTATTTTGAGTAAAAGCTCCATCATGGAAGCTGATTCACACTTTCAAATTTGGTCCCGTGTGCATCCTGTCATTAGTCGACTGTGGCTGGAAATAAAAAGCTAATCTCAACAAAACATCTGTAGCAGCTATGTTGCACAGCACCTTAGTCCCTTGCAGATTTCTTTCCATCAGTACCATGATAGAAAATAATTCATTTATAATAAACACCCACAAAGTTAATTGATTTCCTGAATATTAAGAACATATGTCCGGGCTGTGGCTTGTACATTTTTAGTTTGTGACTGAATTTGTAATAGGGCAATGTGATAAATGTTAAATATCCCAGCCTAAGTGACACATCAAGAACATGCCTGTAGTTTGATACAGTTTCTTTCTGTTCCAAACGTGTTGAAAATAGGAAAGGTTTTTCTCGTAAGCCAGACTACAACTCGATTTTAGGACACCTGCTTTTTTCGTGACATTCACCTATCATTCAGCACATAACAGCAAATGAAGATATAATACTTTAAATAAATAATGGTCCACCGTTACATTTCTCTTCATGAGATGCCATGCATGCAAACATGCGTGTTTCAAAAACCAAAAGTTGCAATTTAAACCCGCCTGAAACGTCACTTCACAAACATTTTTAATCTGACTTCTGAACGTAACTTAATCCACGTTTCACTCAGCTCTGTATTACAAACGCTTGAATAGGCTGAGATGATGGTGGCATCAAAACTCTTAGTGGCACACTGACTGGTTAAAAAGTATTTAATTTTGAACCTTGGTGGCACACATGACTTGTGCAACTTTATACACTGCAAATTAACATCCAATTTCCACTTTATTTGACAAGGGTTAGGGTTTGGTCATGTTTAAATCCCACAAACGTTACACAGACAAACCTGGCAAGATATCGTTAGGGTAACACTTATTCTATGCCAGTGAAAATAACTAAACAGATTGATGGGACAATAAAAGTAACATATTTCACAACTAAAAAGGGATTTTCTCTTATTTTTCACCATAGACCCCTAATTGATGTAAATCACATCTTTGTTTCTAGAGCATCTCTTGTCTATGAGCTGCTGAGTTCAATTAACAACCCACTACTATTATTCCACATACCAATGTTGTAATTATAGCTTGAAAAAAAAAAGATTGCTTTGAGAAAACAATGTTTTAGTTTGAAGGTAGCGGATATAAAAAAAAAAAAAAAAAACACCTCTAATCCTCTTAAGTTACATCTTAGGGATTCAAAGAGCCGGTGATTAGCAGTAAGGTTTATTTCACATTTGTGACCTGCAATTCATCATTTTATTCTCTAATCAAACAAAAACACAACAATATTTTATTCTGTTAGATGTCTGAGTTTGTATAGGTTTTAATATAAGTTTTACTTCGACTTATTTATTTTGAGAAAATCTTAACAAGCAAGAATGAAATCTGCTTTAAGAGCGTGCCATCGGAGGTGGTGGCATGTGAAGAGGTTACATTTCAGTCACTTTGTCACAGGGCCATGTAAGTCCTCTGTTTTCCATTTCAATCTCTCTCCTCCTTTCTAAAGCATTATCATTCAGGAACAGCGCACCGTCTCAGCGAGGGCACTAATAAGATGGAAAGTGATGTCGGACTCTACATACTTAACCACGCCTGCGCTGAGGCCGAGGCAGAAAAAAGGGAAATGTTTAAGTGATGCCTTCAAGGTTAAACATGCGATCCCATCTACCATCCTCTTTGACTTATTCTGCGGTTTGTCACAAAGCGACAAATGGCGGGGTAGACAACGGTCCTCTAAGGTTTCTGTTTTAAAATGCAGCCTTGTCACCGGGATTTAGGTTGAAAATTGCTCAGTGACATGTAGCTTTCTTTTTTTTTTTTTTAATGTGAATGTTCTCAGTGGCAGGATTGATACATACTTCTTCCTGATTTGATGTAATTGTGCAGTAGACACATTGCTTTAGATGTGAATTTGAGTCATACTTCACAGCTGCAGTGAAAAAAGTTGAACGTTATCCATTAACTGTTGAGCTGATTGTTCAGTAAATAGCACCGTGAAGTCGGAAGCCACCCTGTGACAAATATCAGGCAACGTCTGAATTTTATCGAATGTCGTGCAGCAGGACAGCTGCTGTGACAATTTATGTCATGAGCATCTCCAGACATATATCCTTTGCCATCCTTTGACAGTCTTATTCTAGTAGCTGTTGCTGAACTTTTCTGCTGAAGAAACAAACAACTTTCCTGACATCTGAGTGTTTATAAAATCGAGTTTGCAAAATGTGGCATGTGTGAGTCCTGTACGTCTTTTCAAATTCCACATTTTGTGATCAGCTTAGCTGCTCTCTGGGTGATGTAGGTCAAGTAAAGTAAAGAAGAAGCTGCAGCAGCCGATGCAGTCTCTCTCTTTCTCTGTAAATGTTGTAAACTGGATTAGAAAGAAAGCATCCAGATTCATTAGATCAAAATATAACGTCCACAGCCTGCCAATTATTTACTTAAACAATTTCTCAACATGTATCAAATTTAGACTGAAGTTTGTCTTGTTGCTGGAGAAAAGAAAAAATTGAGAAGCTTTGACTGAAGCAAAATATACAAATGGCACTAGTGTGTATTAGATCCTGTAATTCGGAGTGAAAGTCAGTAAACTAAGCAATTTATTGACGTTTTTCCAGCATTTACTTTCTTCTTTCTTTCTCCTCAGTCCCATTGCTTCAAATGTTTGTTTTTTTTTTTGTTTGTTTTTTTTTACCTGACAGCTATTCTTCTTGTTGGATGAACTGGATTCAAAACAAGTCGGCTGTGTGCAGGACATTGCAGAGAAAATATACCAGCGTGAACCTTTCGCTCAGATCAACAGTCTTACAGCTGAATCAAATATTTCAGTGTCATCTTGTTAAGCTGTTGCTTTAATCTCTTTGATGGGGCTGAGATTTGTTTCCCCTTGCATCTTTTTACTCTCAAAGGCAGCCTTAAGGTGAACTGTCTCTTATGATTCAGCTCAGCTTATCTGCCCCGCCTGCTGTGATGGCAGAGGCCAGCAACACTTCTGACAGCAACAGTTTGAATGTTTGCTGTTTTAGCGTGACACGGCTGAACTTCGCCTCACTCCTCGCCTTTTCTCGTGGACCTTGGCGCTCCGCTTCCTCTGATCACTTCTCTCCCACCTCATAGGTGGTGATTAGCCTGACTCCTGCGACACTCAGAAAAGTATCTGCCCTTAAGCAGTTGTGCCGCTACCCGCATCCCTCGCCCTCGTCTGTGCTCTTCCTCACTTCGTGGACCATTCCCTGCTCTTCCTCCACATTCATCTAGAAAGAAGAGGACGCTCTGCGCCTGCAGTGGCAATTGGGAGGATTAGTGGTGTGTGAGGGACTTTGTCACCAGCTTTTCCAGGAAATCCAATTACAGACTATCATAAGCCTTACATGTTTCATACTCTGCTGAATCCTCCTTAAAAATGCACACCGCTAAAACCGGAAAGGTCAGTGTTTAGCCTCCATCCTCAGTGTAAACTGTGATGACAGGTGAGCAGGGTGATCAACTTTGAAGGGATGAGACAAGTTCAGTAGCACTCTCTTTTTTTTTTTTCCCCCTCTGCATTGCAGCAAATAGTGGACTGCATGAGCCTGCTGAAGAAAAGGTTATTTGCACTCTGTAATAGGAGGGGATCTCTGTTTGTGTCATGGCGGAGGTAAAGCGAGGGCCGAAGGGGTGAGGTCTGTTATCTCCTCACACAGACAGTCCTAATTGCATGTGTCAAGGAGATGGCATGCAGAGAATAGGGGCATGCAGAATGTACCAGTGGAGTCTTATCAAACTGATTATTCTGCAGATCGACCACATCGCTTTTGGAGTGGTTTTGTGTTTTTAAATGTTTGAGATGCACCCTTATTCAAACATCTTTCTTTTTTTTTTTTCTTTATTTGCTGTCTGTGTCATGCAGTGTTTTTAGCCATTTTATACAAAGGCATTACTATAAGACCACAGAGGGGAAAATATCTGTCTGAAGGAGACGGACTTGAGTCACAGAGCCCCTTGAGGATTGCTCAGCAGACGCCTGTACCTGACTGTACCGGCAAAATGGCAGATGGAGAGGCAAAGGAGGCTGACGGCTGAAGGACTGCGAGGCACAAAGCAGGAAAGAGAATAGGAAATGAAGTCTTGTGTGTTGAGATATACATGCACATAGGCTGACCTTTGTGTCTCAATTCCACAGGTCTATTTCACATTCATGGCACATTTTCTGTATTTTGCAACTCAAAGCGGGAAAACTTTTGATGTGTCGTGGCATTAATCGGGAAAACGAAAGATTTGACACGCAGACAGTGGGCAGACCTAATGCTGGAAATTTTATTATTCACCTAAAGGAAAAGTGCAAGTGTTTGTCTTTTTCTTTATTCAAGCATGAACCATTTACTGAACAGATTGCTTATAGGACCACAGCGACTCAAATAAAAGGAGCATTTGTTCCACATCATTTCTTTTGGAAAAGTGATAAAACACCAGATGAGACTTTTTTTTTTTTTTTTTTTTTTTTTAAGTTCAATTAAATAGGCGTCTTGATGTTTCTGGCATGACACTATGTTTTTTTTTTCTTTCTTCATTTTGTTTTAGCTCATTTTAAAATATAGAAAATAATCAAACTTTGGGCAGAAGGACCAACAGAATGTTTTTGTTTATTTTTATTCTACATTTTATTGATACTCACTGCCAAGAGCTACTTACATTAAATGTTATCACAAACAATTAATGATGATGATGTTGAAAATTTGTACTTACATGCCTGAAAACATGAGATTATAATATATTATAATCCTGTCTCTCCTCGTACTTCTTTTGATTCTCATGTTACATGTAATGGATAGAAGTACTTTCCTTTCTTCGTTCAGTCAAACAACAGGTGAAAAACAGATTTAAAATAAATCTTTCTTTAGAAATGAACACAATAGTTGATAGTAGAAGCCAATCTCAAAGCTTTTCTGGCTGTCAGATTTCTACAAATGTATGTTATTTTATTTATTTATTTTGATGACAAGTTAATTTTGCTAAAAACGACACACAATTACGTAGAAGTTGCCCAAAGTACGTTGCAAGTTTGTTTCAACTTTGACAGTAACTATTCCTTCATGTTTTCTGGGCAAAGAAACTGCAGCTTGAAAGCATCACCAGGTCAGACTCTATTGTCCAATATACAGTCACCAGGTAAGCACTCGCATATATGCAAAATAAAAAAAAATAAAAAAATGCAGACACAGATGTGAATACACCAGTGACTTGCTTGTGCTTGTTTTCCAACCCAAACAGCAGATGAGGCACCGAGCGCTGGGAATTCACAACCTGGCAGCTTGAGCATGGGGCAGATGTCAAATCCAGAGTTTCTTGTACAGAGTCGGAGCTTCTGTGAAAAGCAAAGTGAATTTTAGATGCGATCACCTGCAAAACATCTGCTGGCTTTGATTTTATGTTTATTGCCAAAAGTCGAAAGAACAGCGATTTCTAACCGTTAATTGTCGGAATTTAGGCAAGACGAAAAAAATAATATATATATACATATCAGAAAGTGACCTAAACACAACACTTTTGGATTTTTGGATTGCCTGATCCTAACTCTATCTGGGGCAAGCTTAACCCAAAGATCAGACTGTGCATTGTGTGTTTATATGCATGTTGTAAATTTGGCTCTACGTAGAGTAGTTAGTGTAACTAGAAAAAAATAAGTAAAAATATAGAAATAAAATACGCAAACACTGCTGAGCATAATACATAAAGTCACTATGCAATTAGAAGGAGTTAGTAGGGATTTTGAAAGACAAACAGGGCCACAGCATCACAGGTCCTCCACCGTACTTAAGATTGTTAAAATTATAAACATGTTTTCTTACAGAACTGCCCCACAGCATGTTGCTGCCACCACCATGTGTAAAGTTATTACAGTGTGTGACTTTATTTAACAGGCTCTGCAGTGCTCGTCCATACTGTAACACTACTTTCTGGACATATTTGACTTTGCAAGTAAAAGAGATGGATTATGCAATCAAAGATAGAACTCGGCTTTGCCAGACCTTTTTAATTATAATATTGTGTGACATTTATCCAAAGGCATAATTCATTTGACCTTAACTCAATCAATGCTAAATATAAGTGTCGTCATAATAACAAATTGCTACGTTCCAGAAGGGTACAAGATAATAAAAGCTAAGCTATTC
This sequence comes from Poecilia latipinna, assembly GCF_001443285.1. Classification (NCBI taxonomy): domain Eukaryota; kingdom Metazoa; phylum Chordata; class Actinopteri; order Cyprinodontiformes; family Poeciliidae; genus Poecilia; species Poecilia latipinna. Next base: position 244,509 of record NW_015112838.1, read on the forward strand.
TTTATTCTTAGCATTCCCACACTTTGTCCTGGCCTTTGCACTGGTGTGATTTTTTTGCGGATCAGATCATTCAAAGTTGATTCAGCAGGACTAGGAACAGCTTGCCTTTATCTCACGGCATTGCGGCCGTTGAGTACTTCTTGAATCTGGGTCTGCCATTTGAGTTAACAGTTTGAAGCACTTCATGTCTCTGTATGACAAGAGCTGATGCAATCCCCTTGGGCACTTACAAGAGATCTCCTTGTGACAGCGTTCCTCCTTCAGTTCCGAGCAGCAATGGCGGGCCCTGATGTAGGCGAGTTAGATGAGAGCAGCGGGGGAGAGTGGGAGAAACCGGCAGTGAGGCGGACCAGAGGGAGAAAGAGACTGAGACGTTGGCAGAAAATGGAGGAAACGTGAGAAAGGAAGGAGCTGAGCCAAAGCGGGAAAGTGAGAACGTGGATTTTGTGACACAGGCGAGAAACACAGCTAATGCCATACGATCATCGTTGATGTTAACCATTCCTGGCTCCAGTACCAAAGCCTCTTTTGTGCCAGAGAGAGCATTGAGGCCCAATCACCACCAGTCTGAAAAGTTATACATACATTTTTGAAATGAATGCCTTTATTTAATGCGTAATCTGTTTCATGAATAAGCCCAGAGTGCCTGGAAGACGTCACATTTCCCTCTGAACTGGCACACCAGGTCAGCCATCTTAAGTGATGCATTGGAAATGTAACATCCCCGTACGCTACTGAGTGTCCTGATTATAGAAGGGAATGAGGGCGGCACTGTGTGTTTGACCAGTGAACTGGAGATGGGATGCATGGTTTCCTGCTGCAGGAGGAGGGGGGAGGAGAGCCACACTTAGCTGCAGAGAAAGAAAAGGGGAAAAAATAGGATTAAGGAGAACAGAAAAGAGAAGGAGCAGATGAGAGGGATATGTTGTGTGTTGTTTACCACTCAGTCAAAAACAAGCCTCTGTAATGACTTTGTCTACATGCACATGGTCGTCCGACCTAAATAAAATTAGCCTTATTGAAATTCCAGGTGATGCTCCCGGAATCATATTAGCCGATACATAACTTCTTCAGAGTTGGAGAGCAGCTCGGCTGCCTTCATTTCCAGCCGGACCGTAACATTTATTTCATTCCTATTTAATTGCTAAGAGATGAAACTTGAGGCCAGGGCATTTCTGCACAGTGCCTTCTGCTCCACCACACCGCGCCGCTCAGTTTTTTATTTATTTATTTATTTTTGTTTCTGCCGAAGTCCGGCGTGAATCTGCGCTCCACTGATGGGAGCCGAGCGATATTATGGGGGAAACAATCTGAGAGAGGAAGAAAAGTGAGAGGCACTCAGGTGGAGAGAAAGACTGTCAGGCCTGAAGAGGATGTGTGCTTTGGGGGATGACCAGATGGCCAAAAGACAGGAGAGAAAAAAATAAGAGGTCAAATTGGGAGGCGAGGGTAAAGAAGACGAGACAAGAGAGAGATGCTGAAGTGATGGAAGAGAGGAGGGTCAGTGCAGCAGAGGAGGACAACTCTGTTACAAAGTGATAAACGGTGCACATTTCGGAGCATAATAATTCTGATCCATGGCTTTATTAGCTTAAAATATGATAATGCATGAAGCCGGCTTCATTTATTTTTTACTCAGGGGTTTTGTTTTCATATTAATGAAAGAAGTTTCTGTTCTAGTTCAGTCTTACTTCCTATTTTATTCTATAAATTCACATTAATAGGAAATAAGTGATGCGGCAACTGAATGTAACAACAAAAAGGTACAAAGTTTTCATCTAATAAAAAGCAACCCTTGTTCTCTTTTTTTTTCTTACAAGTATTCATGGTTTTAATAGCCTGCACTTTATCTTTTCCCACTAGCACCGAGTAAAAGCAAATTGGTCATCTTTATTTCTGTGCACCGTTTTTTTTTTTTTTTAAATTAAGCCCACCAGCTTAAGGAAGATTAATTGCTGATTAGATCACATTTTTCAGTATTTAATCGAGATCAGTATCGCTCTTGCTGGGGAAAGTAATGCTACAAAATTACACAGTAAAATTACCTGCTCATACATTCATTGAGATTATCTGCGTGCTACTTCTCGCACCACAATGAATAGTATTTTGTATGAGTTTTAATTAAAATGCCGTAGCTAGTCGCTTCAACAAAAATGGCTAGCTTTGCTTTTTACAACCTGTCGAAGCACAAAACCGTTTAGTGATTATCAAAAAATGACTCTAAGATTAAATTAACATTACATTTTCAAGAATCTCAAGGACAGCACTAATATCTAATGCACTTTAGATCTCTGATTTTCTAAACAAGAAATGTATAAAAATTTGAATTGCCTTGCAAGAGTATAACCATTTAATGTTCCACTTTTTTTTTCAAGTAATAACTACAAAATTTACTGCATTGGCTTTGGGATATTTCTGTACTAAACCAACATAAATACACTGTAATTGTGTTACAACAAAATTGAAAAAGAAAAAAAGGGATACATAGCTTTTCAAATGTTTTGTAGATAAAACAATATGAAAAGTGTGGCAACTTCTCCACAACTTTCTGTTTGACCCATTTGCTTTGGTCCTTGGTCTTTATGATGTTTGTTTTGCTAATGTTTTCTAATAAACCTTTGAGGCTTTTTCAGAACAACTAGATCACTAAGACTAAATTACTGATGCACTTCA
>NW_015112838.1:250369-266824 GCF_001443285.1 Poecilia latipinna
TTCATTTGTGATCTCTCAAGATGGTTGGTTGTACTGGATTTAATTTATTAGCATCAGAGTAGATGGTGCTCAATGCAAATGTACACCACATTTTGTGGATTTTAATTTTGATAATTTTTTTTCCCACTTCACCATTATGAAATCTCAATACAGTTTGCAGATGTAACCAGATAAAACTGAAAAAGATTTTAAGGTAGCATACCTCTTTGTCATGATGTGTGGTTGAGGAGAGCGGTGAGAGAGACGCCGGGAATCCCAGGTAGTCATGATAAGAGATAATTTAATGATAAACCAGGAGGAACAACAGAAAATACTGGCAGCACAGGAACAGACACAGACGTGAGACACGACGAGGATCCGACACAGACAAAGACAACAGGTGGGGTTAAATACACAGGGAAGGTAATCAGGGAACGGGATACAGCTGGGAGCAATCAACCGGGAAGACAGATTCACAGGGGAAACTGGACTAACACAGAAAAACTACACAGAAAACACAGATCCTAACACTCTTCACAATCTGGCAAAGGTGTAGGTGATAGTAATTACAGTAGAAATGTGAGGCTGTTAAAATATTCTGTGACTAAAGATGATGGTAATAGAGAAATGCATGAGCGGCTTTTTTATTATTATTATTATTATTATTATTATTATTATTTTTACTTGGGAAAAAAATACTAACCAGACATTGCCCGTGCGTGGATAGATCGATTATGCAATAATATAAACAGAAAATGGTTTAGAAATGCTAGAATACAACATGTTTCACAATAAAACATATTTGAACCACTTTGGGGTGGTTTGACATTTAGAAACTCTAATTTTCTAGCTGTACCTGAAAGTGTCATGCACAGCTGTTGGGTAAACTCCTCACCCCCCCCACCCCCCCCAAACCCCCCATCTCATTAGCGGAGATTCCTCAGACGCTGCAGGTAGCCGTATGACGTCACGTCCGCTAACTTGTTAGCCTAGCATTGATGTTGTTTCAGGTGAGTAATTCAGCTAAATGCAGTGAGGTACTGCTTTTTAAAGAAGTGTAACTTTTTTGCCCCCGTCTCTTTTCTCCACTGAGGCTGCATGAGAAACCGTAATGTTCACAGAAAGCCGAGTTGAGTGAGTCCTCTATTTATTTTTGTGTCGTTTTTTTTTTTTTTTAAGTTGCGCTGCAGAGCGTTCGGTACACATCCGGTCCATAACTGACCAACAGGATTGAGAGAGTGGAGAGCCATAGAAAGTCACTGCAACAACCCTAAATTCAGTTTCCCTAAATGAACAGCAACCTTCCTCCTTCTGTGACATCTAACTAGAACAGAAATGACAAAACCTCCACTACAAAAGTCCATAATCCCATAAAGTGTTGCTCAGCGTAGATCATGACCTGCACACCTTCTGTCAGGACTGAGATAAATTAACATTACATTAACTCAGCCTGTTGGGTAATAATTCAGGCCTGGAGGAATTCCAGTGCTAAAGATACAAGACCATCAGGTTAACACCCACATAAAGCATAAACAATTTACTATCAGTTTCTTGTGTGAGATAAAAATAAACTACTGGGGGCTATCATAGACTAATTTGGAATAATTCTCTTTTTATAGGTAACCCGAGCCATCAACCTGATTACTTGATTAAAAATCCAACACCTTTCAGCTTCTTGTGTGGTCTAATTTCTGGACATCACCAGAAACCAGCTTGCAGCTCCTAAAAGCTGCAAATTGGTCCTGTTAGCAAATCGGTCACAGAAGAAAGCTGTAAATCAGACTAACAAAAACTTAGTATTGCTGATTGTTTCCATGAGTTGGATACTTTGAAGACAAGAATGGATTAACATCACTACAAATGAGAAAAGATTGATGGTTTTCTGCAGACATGTGGTTTTCACTCTGGGGTGTCAACATGAGCCCCACCCAAAGGCTGCAGTGTAGAAACATCAAAGGCAACAACAATAACCAAACATGAGAGAAGTAGAGAATTATAGTTTTATTTTATGCATTTTAAAACATGACAAAGGCAGATCTTTAATGATCAGCTGCTAACACATGTTGGAATCTGGGCAGTCATTGCATGCTTTGATAATCGTACATTTGGAATATATTGTTACTGAAAGTGATATTGCAAATAGACTTCGCAAATCTCAAATCATGTTCAAGTTATTTTCAGTGTAAGCCTATTTAGTTAATGACTGAAATGGTAAAATGTTTAATATTTTGAGCGAGGCGTGGTGAAATACACTCGAAGCATCAGTCTGTTATTATCATTGGGGCAAATTATTAGCTTCTAATAAGGCACTAACTTCAACATTATCAGGCAACTGCATTGCAAAACAATATCGTTATTACTTTTTTTGCAGTGCTTACACTGTGCATTAAACAGGGAGCGCCCATTCCCATTGACTGGACATACAATTAAGCAGTGGAAAACTAGCTCCGGGGCCAATGATAGATGGATAACTTTTCTTGCGTCATGGCTGTCTGCCAAGCCATGCTTATCTTGGCAGAAAGCCATTGCCCACGTCAAGCCGCCTCAGCTGGGTGAAGGATGCATTTTTATTTTCATTTCCATCCATGCACCTGCTTGTTTGTTAGTTAGCAAAAGCAGTAAAGCTCTGAAGACGGCCGTTTATATGTTTGCTTTTAACTGGAACTTGTCCAGTAGTGATTGAGAGAGAAAAAAACAAGAGCCTTCTGCACCAAGCTTAAAGTGCTCTACTAAAAATCAATATCGCTGCTCCCGTTAATTGTATGTAGTGGTGGAATAACTCTAGTAGGGTCTATAGCGCAACGTATACACATTGCTACAACAACAAGCCCCCTGGTGCTGTATAAGCAGGCACAATTGATGTTCATTAAGGCTCACTCCAAAGGCGGAGGTGCAGCGGCAGATTCTGAAGACAAGATTGTTTACTACCTTCAGCAATAGTTAGGTATGGGTTGCGTAAAAGGAGGAGAGGGTGCAGGCATGTCTTTTGGAAAGAAAACGACCGGAGTTAAGACCGCAAAACAAAAGCAGAATGCGTCTGTGCAAGATGTCACCTCCGTGAGACAATCTTTATTGAGCTCAGATTATTCAAGACAGCATTGTTCTTGGAATCACAGCAGCCCCCAAAACATTTCCACTAGAATAAGTTCGTCTCAGAGAGGGGATTCAAAGGGTTTCAACAGGGGATTATTTGGTAACGACGTCTGGGCTTGCTCAAAGGTTAACCCTAAAAGCACAGGACAGCTTCAGCCAAGATAAAGGAGTTGCTGGATCTAGACCCGTAGGATAGGTCTTATGTCAGTGCTCGCCCAAATTAAGAGGAAGTGCAGAGGAAGCCGGGTTTCGACTGGGGCTGCAGCTCTCTCTGGCTCCCGTTCACTTTGGGAGATTGTCCCTCTCACCCTGCAGCCCTTACCCACAATGCCGCAGTCGGGTTGTTGATTCACTTATCAAGAAGCTTTGTTGTGTGCATGTGCGAGAAAGACAGAGAAAGACAGAGATCAGGAATACTTTGGAAGAGGTCCTTGTCTGAGCAAAGATGGAAAGTGAACAGAATTAAAGGAGATGCGGCAAATCACACCAGTGATGAGATTTCTCATTCGCACAGCAACTCTGCTTAAGAGCCAAATATCTGAGCACCATCATGTTGTTGTTTGCGCATCAGAGGGGGGTTGCACATTCAATCACAAAGGCTGAAAACCCCCACGGGGAGAGAATAAAGAAGTATCGTCAGCCTGATTAGAGGGCATAAAATAAGAACTGTCACCTCTGTGACTGTTTGTTACTAACACCCCCCTATTTAAGGCAGGAGTCGAAGCGATACCTCACTGTGTAGCCTAACTGAATATCCACCAGGGAATCAGAAACAAATATTTGAAACAGCCATCAACCAGGATTGGATGAAGCCATCCTTCCCCCCCTCCCCTTGTAAACTGAACTGCTGAACTGTAATATTCAAAGTGTTTAAGAGTGATGAGAATGCTTGATTACCCAGCGGGAAAACTGGAGAGTCAATCAGAATATGTTTATGATCGAGCTGGCAACCAAAACACACCTGTAGCTTTTAATATTAGTTTACACCTTAATGGCTTCTGACTTAATGGAAGCTGTTCAAGCCTAGCAATTTATGCTGTCTCACTAGAGTGCAAGATGAATACGCAAACTGTTTTTTTGTGGCCTCTGAAGAAATGCCAGAAGCTCTTTCTGACAAAGAAAATGGATCATTTTACTGAGCTGCACAGTTCCGGGATTGTCTGAGTTTTTTTTTTTTTTTTTTTTTTTTTTTTCCCAGACAACGTCAAAACTAATAAACTATTTGTTATGCTCACTCTGAAAGTAAATACCCAATTAAGCATCGTTTTTTAAAAACTTTCTAGGGATTTTTTTTTTTTTTTCAAACTCATTTGGCCTGTGTAAAGAAAAAAAAAAGATCTATCTTGGATTTGATGACACTTGTTTCATTAAACACTTGCCACAACCTGCCACAACTGACAGCTATTATTTACGAGGCTGCTGAAAGTGAAAGTTCACTCCTTGTGTTTTTTTTTTTTTTTACTAGAGGTGAAAAGGGTTGACGTTCGCAGCTCTTTTGGAGGGAGCCGACTGAAGCGGGGACAGGAAGCAGCAGCGCTCACAGCTGCTGTGAATACCGCAGCGACTTGTTCACTTTGGATGAGGGAGCAGAGAGATAACTGCTGGGAGCTTCGAGCTGGAGCTGGAAGCTTTCACTGAATGTTGTGACGTTTCTATCCGCTGCCTGCCACTTTCCCAGCATAGAAGCTGCAGCCTTTATCAACAGATCCTGTGGGAAAGCGGGCTGTCTCTTTGGACGCAGTGCACTGATTTGGACGACTAACATTTACCATATCCTACAGTGACATTTATCTTTTGACCTCCGTTTTCTATACACCGGTGCTTGAAATTGCATTGCGTATTTAAACATTTAAGAAATTGTTGTTGTTTTTATTATTATTATTTTTATGAAATTACCTAAAGTTTTCTATCTTTTTATGGGAACAGAATTCACTTACAAATGTTAATCTTCAAAACGATATTGCTTTTTCTTAGAGTGACAGTTTGGTACTGTCATTTCCAGGCTGATTTATGAAATGTTTTATTCATCAAACGGTCGTCGTGAGTTTTTAGTCTTTTCAGCCAAGATTCTTCAAGTCCTTGCGGTGTAATGATGAATGCTTTCTTTAGAAAATCTCATAAAGTAAAAATGAAAATAAAATCAGATAGTACTCATCTTATTGACATCATCTGTGGCACTGATTCTTGTTTAATTACAAAAAGGTTCATCGGCACTCTTTAGGGATTATAATGCTCTGCAAAAAAAGTATTCTCAATTCTCTGTGTGTCACATTTTTACATAGCCACATGTTTCATTTTATAGTACAGGGATTTCATGTGATAATAATTCCCTGTTTTTAGTTCTATCCATTTTCTCTTTTCTCTGGCCAGCAAAAAAAAAAAAGACAAACGCATATCCGTTTTTAGAGTAGGGAGGGAGTGTTTATCACTGTTTTTTTGCCACATATACTATGTTGAATTAAGACCAAAACAGTAAAACTTATGTTAGCTATTAAGTCATAATGTTTCCACTTTTACAAAGTGAATGAAGCAGTGTTTTCTCACACAATCCAGCTTTAAATGTCATTCTCTGAGGCTTTCAGAAAACAATGAACTACAGGCGATCTCTATTCACTGAATGGTGACTTTTATTTGTGGTCACAAAGTAAAGGGGATTACAAATGTGCAACATTTTTTCTTTTTTTTTATCAAAAATGTTGAAAATAATTTTCCATCTGCTTTGCAATTATGTACTACTTTGTATTGGTCTGTCACATAAATGTCCAATATAACATGTTGAAATTTGTGGGTGGGATGTGAGAAATGATAAAAAAAAAATAAAACAAATCAAGAGGCATAAATACTTTTTCAAGACACTGTAGATTGTCACATGCACCCTGAAAGACATTAAATATAAAATAAGGAAAATGTCACAGCTCGATGTTGTGAGCATCTACATTTGTGTGTTTATTTACTTCCATTCTTTTCATTAGCCGTCTCTGAGTTATCAAGCGCACAAAGAGCATTTACATGCAGACGACCCCTTTTTTTTCAGACTGCTGTGTGTTTGCCACATAAAGAACGATTCCAGCCTGAAGTGACGACGCTCAAGCTCACAAAAGTGAAAACATGCTGACGCGTGTCCTCTTGCGCTTTGCTGTCCCTGCAGTTTGCTCCCAGTTCTCCCGCGGGGTGTACGCCATCTTCGGATTCTACGACAAGAAGTCCATGAACACCTTGACCTCCTTCTGCGGCGCTCTGCACACCTCCTTTGTCACGCCCAGTTACCCCACCGATAACGAGGTGCAGTTTGTCATCCAGATGCGGCCGACCCTGAGGGGCGCTGTGCTCAGCCTGCTCTCCTACTACAAGTGGCAGAAGTTTGTTTACCTCTATGACACCGATCGAGGTAAGTTGAAGAGTCTTGAGCCGGGCTCATACGGACTGAATTACAGTGGAGAACTGCATTGCAGTGACTCCATAAAGCTAGTGCGTAGCAGGATAATGGAAAGTTTAAATTTGCTCTGTAATACCTCATGGGAGCCTTATGAAGAGTTGCACTGTTATAACTCTCTAATAGAATATTTTGGTGTTATGAAAATATAAAATGCATTCACTTGCAAACCATCACCCTTGTAATACTCTACCCCTCTAAAAGCAATAGCACTTTTATGAGCTATAGCATTTGAATCCGTCTAACAGTTGACTGGTTGATGCCAGTTAATCTCCTCTTTAATCGTGTTGTTGATATTGGCTCGTCTTTCAACTGAAATGAGGATGTCACAGCTGCTACTAAAGTGTTTCCAACCGAAGTCAGACTCTCCGGCGGCCTGCGGGAGTCGTTCACTGTGTTGCTTCAATGGGGGTCTCTGTGCAAGTTCCCAGATTGCCTTGCATTGTGGATGCTGTGTACATGACAACCTGTCAACACAGGAAAGTGTTAATTTGTTGGATTTCTAATGTCAGGCGGGGAAATGAGCTCATTATCTCTCAGTAGAAAGACGATCCTCTCCTCCTACAGTAGCTTCAATTTGTTCAAACATCACCTTGCCGGGGGGAGAGGGAGATTTCCAGGAGATGACAGACGAAGTCAAAATATCTGTTCCTCTTTGTAGGCGTGCCAGAAACAGTGTTTTCCTGGGAACGTGCATTGTGAAGTGGGGTTGCTATATTTAGTCCTTATAGAGAAAAGCCCTGACCAGCAGAGCCAGTGCTGTGAACAAGTATTTATTCTTTTAGCTTTTTTTGTCACGTTTTAAGACCATGAAGAAATTTTCACGAACAGTTTAAAATAAATTTAAACACAAGGAGATCATATTTTAAGACCTCTAAAGGCTTATTTATGTTGTCATAGATGTTATTTTTGAATATTTTGTTGATTCTACAGATCTGGCAGCTTTAGTGAAATTGAACTTAGTTTTCCAAAAGGAATAAAAATGAAAATATATTTTTTTAGCCACAGTAAACAAGTTAACAAGAAGGTGATTACTTTTTCACATGGTGTTAGGCTAGTTGGGACGATTACATTTTCATATATATATAAAACTATCATTTTAATAATTGCTTTTTTGTATTTCCTTGAGTTATCCTTGCCTCATAACACAACATTTAGGTTTAATAAAAGGCAAGAATGGAAAACATAGAGGCAAATGTTTAAATTTTATACAACCGTTTAATCCCAGCCACATTTCTCTTCCGCATTCTGCTTCCTTACTTGGATCTTTTGAAGTCCAGTCTCACATTCCCATCTTCATCTAAATTCAGGTTTGAGGCAGAGTATGAAGTGGGTTTTCATGCAGAGTCCTCTTTTCCTGGGTCTCCAGGCCTGTACGGTCCACAGCTAAGGGCCTTAATCCTCTGCACAGCCTGTAGATAATGTGTGGTTAATTAGGGTCACTCTGACTAGGACACTCATTGGATCTCCCCTGCGGATGCAAGCAACCCACATGTCCTTCAGAACAACCAAATACTGCTCAGCCCCTGTGCTTCTTCTTTTTTTTTTTTCTTTTTTTTTTATTTTACTTTCTGTAGTGTCTGAAACTTTCTGGGATAGAGCTGGAGTCATATCAGAGGAAAATGGCCTGAAATTCAACACTGCAGGAAGTATTGGAAAGATGGAGAGGTAGTGATGACAAATAGACATGGTCTTTTAAAAAATAAAAAAAAAACAAAATGGCAAAAGGGGGCAACAGAGGGAGGTAAAACAAGAAAGAAACAAACAGGAAGCAAACACCAATTCAGTCTGGCAATTAAAGCAACAGCAGGCGCCTGTGATTTACAGCCTGTTACCTGTGTACAGACAATTCCCAGCGTAGAGCACATCCGCGTGCTGAGGCGCATGCCAAGCCACTTTTACCTCTCTGCTTACAGCCAGCGGTGTAAAACGATCCCTTATTAGTGGGAGGACATTGGCCCCAGGAGGGGATTAAAGTCGTTTATTGATGCACTTCATCCAGCACTTTGGGGGACTTTGACACTTGGCTCATCAAGCAGACAGATGTGTCAGAGAGCCTCTACCTTTGCTTATCAGGTAGTGCAGCTCCCCTGGCATCGTGGACACTGACTGCTGGCCAAAGCAAGAGAGGAGTGACGGGGGGGGGGGGGAAACTGCTTTCAAAGGTGCATGTTTTCCTTTTAGACTCGCTCTGAAGGAAGGGGAAAACTGGCAGACAATTCAATACGCTGTTATTAAATTCTTTCAAATGATTTTTATCTGTTACTCTGATCAGATTTTTCATGCCGACATCTGCACGCTCAAAGAGATGAGATGTGCACTTTGATCCACGACGACAAATTCTAGTTTTTTCAGTCAAATGTTGACTTGATTTGATAAACTAAAACAAAAATAAAACAAAAATATTAGGGAAAGGGCAAGATAACCCCCCGCCCCCCAAAACCTGTCTGTTATTCTACTTTTCTGTGTCTGTATTTTAAACTTAAATGGTTTTAAGGGTTAAATTATATAAAGCAAAACATTTAAATCTGGTTAAAACACAGAATCCATATTGATCAGTGTACAACACATATGTTTTACATATTTGGGACACTTGTGACCCAAATAGTAATTTTTTTTAGAGAAACGGGGTAGAGAAAGAAACTGAAGACATGTCGCAAATGTCCTGAGACCGGGAATCGTGAAGTGCAACAATCTCTTAACAATTCTGTTTTCAAAGCTTTGTTGAGATTTTTTAATTAGCCCTGTGATCCAACCGTCCAAAGGTAAAACCTAGAAGTCTCTCATGTCTTGGCCAACCAAATAAAGGAAGACCCCCTGGAAACTTTACCCTTCCTAAAAAAAAAACAAATGAAATAAACAATTTTTAGTTTTATTATCATTTAAATCACAACATTCTTCCCATATGCATAGACCACCATCTTCTTTGCCATTTCATTTACTTTCCCACATTGTGTTTTTTCTGTTTTTATTGGTTTACTGTTTAGACATCAGTACAAGGGGTTCATAAAAGGCTCCGTATGGGCCGACATGCAGAAATTGGTCCTCAAGGTCGCAGTTGCATGATGAAAATCGCATCATTTTGTTCTCGGCCTCATATCGTCTGTCCCGTCTTGGGAAACTTTTCGTTCTCTGCATGCACAGCTATTGTGTGAATGATCTGAATTTTGTGGCCGTGTTCGTTTATGCGCAAAACAGCCTTGACTGCTCATCTGCCAGAAGCTTTTTCAGCCTGAGAGCCGCATGGCAATTGTCTGAGGCGGTGAGGAAGTATGCACCGTCGGTCCAAAACACCGAGCTCCGCCCGCTCGGTTCTGGTCCTGTGCAGCAGGAGAACGTCCCACTGATGCCTTCTGCTCTCATTTTTTTCCCACAACATGGAAAATAAAATGAGACACTGCAGCTTGTCAACGACTATTTCCTCTTCTTCTGAATTTGTGAACTTCTAATAGTTGTTCCTCTCTGCTATGATTGCTGTGTTTACTATTTAGTTGTAAATCACACAAAACACCATGATGTAGACTGCAGTGGGAGAGGTTTCACAGGAACTCAGCTAGGTGTGTCTTGTGGCCCTTTAAGGGTGTGAGCAAAAACCAACGTCCTGTACGTGGCTTAAAAGTTTCTTTCTTACCTGTTTAGGTGACATTTTCTCCGGGTAAAACATACAATCATCACATTTTAGATGCCATCTTGAATCAAACTACACCTGACAATAATTTAACAACAAAATGAAGGCTTTATGTTAGAACTTTGCCCTGCTGAGAATGTGAGACTGCACGACTTTAGTTTATTGCCAGGCAGTTTTGCTTTGGTGTTTTGTTTGTCTGATGGAAACGCGGCTTTTGCTTATTCTTTTGAAAATGTTTCTTGAAAAAAATTAATCGGGGAGACGTGTTTAGAAAAATAATTTCCATGTACAAGATCTTCAGAGGGGACAGTGGTGAAAACAACAATAAAAGCTAAATATAACACAGTCCCTTTTCCCCTTTTCATGAGAGGCTACATTTATGATGTGCTGAACACAAGCATTGAATTAAATAAATAAATACATGAGAATTGCAAATGAGCCTGTGCTCGGGATGTGCAACACTAATCACCTGTTGAAATATATTTTCCTTTTTGCTTTCTAATTTGTGTTTGATAAAAGATTTGATCATCCACAACACTGGCAGCAACTTTGCAATTATTTTCCAAACTCTCCTATTAGAGAGAAAAATACAGAGAGGGGAAAACAGCTGAGTAGTACCAAGAGGTTTTTATTCAGTCAATAGAAAAGATTAATTACAGCCACACTATTCATTTAGCTCTGTTATTGGACAGGCAAAAAAATGCTTTTAGCCCTCTGTGCCGCGCTTTCAGTCAGAGAGCGATGTCCATACGCTTCAGGCTCGCAAGTATTGGAGAAAAATGATGGGAAATTTGTATCCTAAATGCCAATATGCGGAAGCATTTTGAAAGCAGATGTCACAAAGGAAGAGCAGCAGCTGAAGCAAATGGAGCTTGCACAGGCGGTGTTACACCGTCGTAATAAGAGACTACTCTCCTCTTATCTGTGGTAATGAATTGACAACCTTCCTTATGTGTGCATGTTAATATGCATGTAGATGGAGGGAGATGAAAGATCCAAAGCAACTATCAGAACCCCCTACTTTTATTAATATCTGAACGAATAAGCAGAAGGAAACTCTTCGAACACACACACACACACACACGCACGCACGCACACACACACACACACACACACACACACTCTCTCTCTCTCTCTCTCTCTCTCTCTCTCTCTCTCTCTACAGATACCCCTGTGAAGGGGAACGCTATTGCCCTGCTCTTACAGTCTGCATCATCATATTTCCCCTTAAAAACTGGAGCGATATGGGATGATCGGGTGAAGGTAGATGGATCCTGCCCTTTCTGTTTTTGCGGTCAGGTATGGGCAGATAATTGCCAGGTCTGTGCAGCAGAGACAGATGATTACAGGCTTTATTGTCTCTCCCAGGCACAATCAACCCTGATTCAGCAATCTCACCTTTTCTTGATTTATGAGTCACTCTCCCTCATTCTTTCCTCCCCTCCCCACATCCCCCCATTCTTCTTCTTTATGTGCTTTTAGCTTTCACTTATGTCTTCTCCCTCCCCCCCAAGTGTATGTCTTTGTGTTCACTCTGATTGTTGTTGCACAGCAGTCACAACCTTTCCTTCCTCGACGGCAGCAAAGTGCTTGGAAAAAGATGAATTGCTGTACAAATCACCAGGGGGTCAGAGAATGTGCTGTTTGTTTGACGTCCAAAAACAAATTTGAATTTTCCGGATCACTTAATGTGAATATCAGTGTCGCACAGCTCATAGTAATTTTTGAAGGAACCGGTGCTGAGGTTTTTAAAGCGCTTCTTCCACTGAACATTTTGACAACATTTGTCTTTGCCTCAGCTGCATCCAACTCATTAACTGTCTGTTAAGCTACTACTTACCATAAAACAGGGTCTTTTGTTAACTTCTTAAAGATGTCCTTAACATTCAGCCCCATGCACAAACTCATAATCCTAATCCAACAGCTGCTTATTGGTACAATTAAACTGAATTTAAAGAGCTTTGACTTTACTAGGCAAACAAGTTGCAATACAAGAAAAACACTATTTAAAAGTCTGTCTTCAGGATAGATTCACAAATGAGAAAGAGCAAGGTGGATGTTTGTATGTACCCATCATAGGCACAACTCCATATTGATTTGGCGCTCTTTTTTCAAAATATCAAATAAAATCCCAATTTGCCCACCTCAGATTAGTGAAAAGTGGGTAGTCTCACAGTGCCAAGCAGCAGCGAGAGTGTGCTGCACCAAAAATCTGCACCTAAACGCTCAAGTGAAATTTCCGACTGTCTGCCTGGACAAACGAAATGTTTTCAGGTGAAAAGTTTTGGAATAAATCAAGATGAAAGTGTGATCATTTGACTGTGATAATTGAGATGTAAGTTTAGAGAAGTCAAAATAAGTATTATGATGTGATGCTGACTTCTTGAAGATGTGCAACTCTTAAAAGAAGAGCATCATTCAAGTGCATGACTCGTGCAAAAACATCTATACAGATTTTCAACTTACTTTAAAACATAAGTCTTAGCTGCCACGTAAAATACTTTTTCTTCTTATATTATGTCGTGAGAACTTTCCTCTGTTTCTAAAAAAGACCTTTCAAAGGCATTTTCCGGATGAAAAAAAAAATCTTTTTCAAAATCTGGGGCAAATGGCTGGAAACATTCAAACAGATGGATCACTGCTTGGATAATATTTGTGTCACTCTGAGCATTCACTAAACCTAACTGGGAATTGTTAACACGGTTGCAGTAAAACTAGAGCAACGGCTGCCTCAGTGTTGCAGCCACATTTCATCTGAGCTTTTAGCAGTTCTCCTCCTTTCATTACTCAAACTACATTGACTTTGAAATTGTAATAATTTAGAAATATAGCAGACTTCACAAAAGTGTTTATGTGGCATCTGTTGACATAAGAGCAAATGCACTAATGATATATTTCTACGACAAACTGCTAAAACATCTTTGTAAGTGTTTAACTACAATTTTAAGATGTATTACATCTTCAATAAGGTTTTTTTTTTCCTTTTAAAAAGCCAAGGCAGAGCTCGAAATAGTCTACGCAGCAGCCTTAGCTTTTGTGGTGAAAAGCTAACACATGGGGAGTTAAATACAGGGCGATCATGTGAGAAAACCGTTTTAAAGCTGCAAAAGACTTGAGTTTGGGTCAGAGGTTCACCTTCCAATGATATATGAAAAATCAACATATACCCAAAGCTGCAGTGGCCTGGCTTATACTCAGTCAGGGAGGATGTTAGATTCAATATGCTATTTGTTTATCGCCTCCCAGTCTGTAGATTCATATCTAACATACCCCCAAAACACTTGTTCCCTTAATACAGCAAAAGGTGAATGCACAATGTATTGACTCAGATATAGTTTACAGATGTCCCACTGAAACCACTTTGACATTTGCTGTTGTAATGTAACAAAGCATTAGTTGCCTTTGCAAGGCACCGTAATCCTGAATCTTTGGCAACAATGAAGCAGTAAAAATGAAGATCCAGTGTCACAGGCTGAGTCATCGGACAGTGTCCCTGAATTCTGATTACAATGATCTAATTATTCATTTGTTGTTAGAAAAAATATATATATAAAAAAAACATATGTTGCAGCATAGCAAAAAAAAAACAAACAAACAAACAAACAAAAAAACCCTTCTATTTGTGCAAAAGCAATAAGCAGTACAGTTAGTAGTTGCAAACTAATGAAGCCACAGAATAAAGCCAGCCAATAATGTTTATCAGCATATTTTGGAGAGAATGTGTGTGTTTTTTTTTGTTTTTTTTTAAACTGTGGAAGTAACAGGGCCGGAGGGCTTTTCTATTTATATTTTTGGCAATGGCCTGGAGATGCCACCTTCTCACTTACTGTTGTAATAAAAATGATTTAGGCTTGTCTCAAAATATCACTTGCCACACGAAGGCACTGGAGACAAATTAAGAATAATGCTGAGCTATGTATCCTCTGTTTTCATCAGTCCCACCATTAATCAATACTCTGACTGTGATGCAGCTCATAGGAAAACAATTCAGCACATGACTGCCTGTTGCGCAGGGGAAAGCTAATATGACCCTTTGCTTTGATCATTTGCTTTTATCTTTCAAGTGGTGACAGATCAACCATGTCACGACCTCATGATAGCATCTGGACAAAGCAATGCCATGTGAAGTCTTATTTAATTTTTAACCATTTTCAGAGCATGCTTTTTTTTTTTTTTTTCAGTGAGCTCACCTGAAACAGCAAGATGTGTAAAATAAGGATTTCATAATCAATTTTCATAATATATGGTCTCAGATGGCAATATAGATATCTACAGAGTAGAAAAGAAACTTTCTGTCAAATTGATGTGTGAAATGTTACGGCCAACAAAGATATTCTACAAGCTTGCTGATGAAGTTGTCGAACAGTTAAGAAAAATAAAAAAAAGTTCACATTTCAAACTTTGCACAGGAGGAGTGTGTTTGCATTGTATAAGAAGCGCTGAGGGATGTTAGGAGCTCCTTTATTGTCTTCTGGAGAACAGTTTTTTGCATAAACCCAAATCAAACAAGTCAATCTGGGTTTTGCACAATATAAGCAATGACAACTCAGTGCTGTTTAAAACAGCAAATAAATGGTGGCAATGGAAAAAGTAGAGAATGATTATTTTCAATGCAGTCGGATGTTCAGTTTAAACGTCCACAGAATTTATTTAAATTACTTGCAGGAACAAGAAATAAAAGCAGGGAAAGACAAAATGTAGGATGAAAAAGCCATTTGTATGTCTGTATTAGAGAAGGTGAGATTGTATTATAAAAGATGTAACCGCTGTTTGATTTTATTCAAGCTCTAACTCTCCAAATAACCTCTACATTCATTAAGATGTGTTTTTTTACGGCATCTAATTAAATTTCCTTTAACACTAGAACATCTAGTGTTTGACATAGAACCGTTTTTGCTGATCAATGTATCTAATTTGCAGAAACGGTTAGGATACACTTGAAAGCAGAAAAAAGTCTCTACTGACCCCATAAATAGTTATATCCGTTCCACAAAATATTGACATTTTTCATAATTTGATAGGGTGAAACCTCTATATGTTAGTGCTCTCAAAAAGAGAGTTTACATTTTAAACTCTCTTGTTTAAAATGTAAGAAAAAGGAAATAAGAAATACAACAAGCAATCCAATACATTTTATAAGGTGCACTATCTTGACCAAGCCTGACCCAGTGTGAAAAAATAGTTTTCAGTCTTTAAATTGACTGTGATTAACCATATCTTTTTGAAAGATGTGTTTAGTTTTAAAAGCCATACAAAAGAAACCCAACCCAAACAAACAATGAGAAATCTTTCTTTCAAGATGAAGTAGACTAAATGTTCTGAAGACCAACTTGTTATGCCCAAATTTAAATAAGTTCAGGATCAGATGACAATTAAGGTACGCAACATCCATCACTGTCTCTGCTTCAGCGAACCACGGTAAGAGGCACTGTTCGCCGCAAAAGTAGAAATCATGGAAAGGTGGTGAAAGTTTTTGCCAAAAATCTTCCATTAGTGCATTAATAATTTCTTGACAATGTCGCATTAAAACCCAGACCAATACCTTAAGGAAAAGCACACCTCACTTGCCTCACTTAAGGTCAGTGTTTACAATTCAACAAAGGCAAAAAAAATAAATAAATAAATAAATTCAAGGGACTGAAAAAGACCATCTCACGTTTGTCAAAAAAAATATTTTGATGAAAGAAGAGCTTTTGAACAACAGGGTGGCCACAAGTAGCTTCTTTGATTTTGCGTAGCTTCTGGGATCCTTTGCACAACAGAGGATTTTAAAACTGTATGCTTTCTGTCAGGCTACAGTGCAGCAGAGAGGAGAAGAGAAGGACAGATATAGGTCAGGGGGAGTAAATATCTGAAGTGAACTTTGTTCCCCATCCTTTAGCATCCTCTCTAATTGGCTATCTAGAGACAGTTGCCTTTGTTCCTCAAAAGAGTCCTACAATAAATGCCTCCTGCTTATCTCCCGGATGCCTTGGATGGCAACTCAAATGAAGTCGGATCTTTAATTAGATTAATGTGGTTTGGCATTCCTACTCCAGTGTGTGTCAGCATAATTAAAGATGTGATCAGGGTGATGTGTAGTGTTAGTTTTTCCACCACTCAGAGTATTTTGCATATAAGCCAGAAAGCTTCATTTTGGTCCCATCTGACCATAGCACTTTCCTCACTGTGTCCCCCTACATTATTTGTGACAATGAAAAATGCAACTACTTATGGTTTTCTGGTATAAAAAAAAAAAAAAAAAAAAAAAAAAAAAAAAAAAAAAAAATTGGGGGGGGGGGAGATTTTTAAAACTTTTGGGGGCCCCCCCACCCCCGGGGGG
>NW_015112838.1:269830-297108 GCF_001443285.1 Poecilia latipinna
CCCCCAATTTTTTGTGAAAAAAAAAAAATAAAAAAATTATTGTTTTTTTGGAAAAAAAAAAAAAAAAAAAAAAAAAAAAAAAAAAAAAAAAAACATTGGTGGAGTGCATGACTTGTAAATCTCTGTAGGTCTCTGCAGCTCCAGTGGAGTTAAGATGGGTTTCTTGCCTGCTTGTCTGATTAATGCCCCCCTTTCCTGGCCTGTCAGTTTTGGTGGATGGTCACATCTTGGTCAGATTGCAGCTGTGCTGTGTTTACACTTTGTTAAATGGATTGAAAGTTACTCTGAGGAATGCTCTGTTGCTTTATTATCTAACCAAGCTTTCTACAACTTTATCCACGACCAGGCACGGACCGGTCTGAAATGATAACGGTATTGTAGCCTCACTTGTCTGCATGAATGTGTTGGAGTTGTTGGGTTGTGTGTTTGAGTAAGTTCAATCGAAAGGCGGAAGTAAAGAGTGCTTCTGTAGCTTTACCTAAGCTGGACTTTAGCTGGACATACATTTTGTATACACACATTCATACTCGTGATTCCTTTATGTGTGCATATGATTTAGATATATAACCATTACATCAAACTCCATATCACAATCTGAAACACAATAAAAACTCCCAACATGACACATTACGTCAATAAAAAGATGACTGTTGTCGCATATAACCTGATTTGTATTAGATGGAAGCAGTGGAAACATATTTATGATATATTTAGATGGCCAGTATAGCTTAATTGTGTTATGTGCCAAATATCAAGCAATCAAGTACAAACTCGCACGCTAAAGGGGAATTAAATTTCAGCATCACACCTGTAATTTAAAACAGTTTCCAAAGAGAACTATGACTACAGAGATTATGGTGGGGGAAGGCTAATTTTGAAACTCTAACTTCCCATATCTGCCCGAATTGTTGTGTAAAATAACACGTTTTAGAATTGTAGTCATAATGCAGTGATACTGCAAAACTTTGATATTTCTTTCACTGATTGCTGATGCTAATGGTAGCTTGTTAATTTCAAGACAGAATAAACCTTACCTTTCTTCCTCCAAGTTGCCGTCTGTCTTCTTAAGGTTGTCAAAGTTTTCCCATATAGCCGACTGAACAGAGCGGTTCATTTCAGGGGACTCTCCTGAACTTGCAGCGCTAAGGATGCACACACTTTGTGACTTTTTCATATCGTGGTATACCTTGAAACCGGTTTCTGGCTCATTCCTGTCTGCCATTTTTCCTGATCCTCAGGATGCTGTTTGTTCTTTAACAGTCTTGTCCAGAACTTATACTGATTTTACATGAGACACAGATAAGCTCTATCAACTAATTAAGGAACTCCCTGCAATTTGGCATTCTAGGTTTTATTTAAGGGTATCAAAGTACTGAATGTCCAGTAGCAGAATTGGTGGAGTTCATTTAGATTGTATCAAAGGACGCTGCTCTTTTTTTGTGTTGACCTCACTTCATTTTAAAACTCAAACATGCCTTTCATAAAAAGGCAAATCGGCAGCGTATTTTCCGCTTTCCTAGTTGTTATAACAATTATTTTGCTCCTGCCCTGACATTAATTCACACAAATAATTTAAAACAAGTGCAACCCTGTTCTCCACAAAAGGTGATTTATCAGTAAAGCCTTTTGTGCTTTACTGAACTTCTCCTTCATGGCAAATTCGTAACAACTAAATTATGCATGCATCAGGAGAATAAATCAGCTTGGACACGCTGACAAGAAAGGGCACATCAGAGAAGCCATAAAATGCACTAGAAAAATAATATTAAAGAAATATGGATGAAGTGATGCTTCACCAGCATTCACCTTCTCTTTTTATTTTGCACACATAAACTGGTGTCACTGCCAAAATGACAGCCCAATAAACAGTGTCAAAGCTGCAGAGCCAACCATCTAATTCAGTAACCTCTTGGAAAAACTATGAGTCAAGCACCTGTAACTGAGCAAAAAAAAAAAAACATGATATGAGATCCACCGTCTGTCAGAATAAGCAGACAATAAACCTCTCTGCTTTTCCAGTGTCCTCTTAACTGAACCTGGTATAAAGCTATTTTACCACCTGCCCAGTGTGGGCTTCAGCAGCCATGAAATTACAGCTGGGAGCTTCCTTTTTTCATTATAACAAAGTGCCCTGGCCTTTTCTTGAAGCAGCCATACAGAAGGCTGATTGCTTTGATGTTACTGTATGCCACTGGGCCAATTTGTTTCTCTGAAAGAACAAACGTATGTATAATCCTGAACAGTAAACAATAAACCATAATCATTTCAAACTAAGGAAAAAAAAAATCTTCCTCTCCTTTTACATTTTTCTTTGTGCTTCAGCTGTGCAAAGACTTGAGAGCAGAACCTAATTAGTGCCTTCTAAAAAAAAAAAAAAACGCATACACAACTCTGTCTGTCAAGATCCATGCATACTGTACACAAGTGTGGCGTAGTTTGTAGTAAGTGAAGTGGAACAAAAATTGCCAGGGAAATATCGAGGAGCTCCCCAAAGTCTGTGGGTGGATTTTCACCTGGGAAAATGCTCCTCTCATCTCTCCTGCGTATGTAAAAGAAACAGACAGCACGCTGATTTTGTTTGATTTTACAGCTGCTATCTTGTTGATTAGAACAACACCCTGGATAGAAGCTGTTCTGGTTACAGTCCTGCCATAAGTATCACGTCAAAGCTTTGGCAGCATGCTTTTGGGCTACGTTGGCGGCCTTTCTTTTATGTAGAAATTATACCAGGAATCCTTTTTTTTTTTTTTTTTTTAAACTTTATATGTTTTTGATTAATCTCCTCACTTTCAAATTGCACATGTTGACGCTTTGATTAAATTTCTTCGTTTTACATTGAACTTTGGTTGTCCTAATAAAGCAGCAGTGTTGTCACCCAGTTCTTTTAACCTTAGTTTAAGTTACAACATTTTATTCAGACAAACTGTTAGTTTAATAATGACTCTATTGGCTCCAGTCCAGGTTTAGAAATGTTCTCTCTGCCACCACAAAACAACTGAGAATGAAATAATTTCTTTGAAATTTGGAGAATGCTTTTCCAAAATCCAAAACGAAAGGAGACACAGAAAGTTATACATTTGGCCACACACCAGCAGAGTTAAATGGTTTGCACACGGTGCATGTGGAGTTCATCTCTACCTGATCGTTTTTCTTTTTCTTTGTAATATATCTTCTGTGGAGAGATTGTAATAGCATTACCTCTGCAAAGCAGAGTCCCCATCTCTCTTTGGTCAACCCTACTTTTACAAAATGTTATCTCTGTGCTTTCAGCTCAGTTGTTTCTGATTCCATGTGAGACCTGGGACGGTGCTCAACAGGGCATTTCAGGCTGCCAGATACCCCCATTTACCAGAGCATTGGCACATTAGAGCAGAGAGCTATCACATTTAGTGCTGGCTCCATGTCTGTCATATGTGACCCCTTAGATTTTTATCCATCATAAGTAGGTTCAGGCTATTTGGTTTAGGCTGCTGATTTCAGCTGATTGTGAACCAATTTGTTTTTTGAGTAACACTCTCAGGGTATCATTGGCTCATTTCTTTTTACAGTACCTTGCAAAGTATTTAGACCCCTTGGACCTTTTTACAGTTTATCATGTTACATCTGCAAACTTCTCTGTGTTTTATTAGGATTTGTGCTGCAGTTTGAATAATTACACAAAATGGTGCAAATTTGTGAAGTGAAAAAATATATAAATATATATTTCAAACGTCTTTAAAATAAAAAAAATCTGAAGTAGTGCAGCTCATATTGACGATTTCAATGTTTGTTGGTTGAGTATGAGACCTTGTATCTTCTGCCTGTTCCTTTTCGAACAGATCACGTAAAATTTCATGTCAGTTGGGCATGATAATTTTTTGTTCTTGTTTTTACTTTTTGTCTCTGAAATAAATAAATCCCTATACTGTGATTCCTATAAATACAATCCAGTGGAACCAATTGCTTTCTAATGTCACCAAAGTTTGTCATGTAAGCCACAATAATTATAAGCAAATGGTCAGATCTCCAACTAAGATGGGAGAATCTGTGGACAAGACAAGAATGGGAACCTATGCTGAAAAACAAGAGATGTCCAATTGGTAGTTTGCCACAAGCCACGCAGAAGACATAGCAAACATAGAAGAAAATGCTCTAGTCATAGGAAACCAAAAAGTGAACTATTTTGACCTACATGCCACTCTTTGTGGAGCAAAATGTTGGACATAGTCCTGAACACACCATCCCCACGATGAGAGACGGTAGTGGCAGCATCAGTCTGCAGGTCTGCTTAAGAAGGGAAAGCAAAACTGGTCAGAGTTGATGGGCGAATGCAGAGGCATTGAGGGAGAAAATCTGGAATCGAGTTCACCTAGCAGAACAAGAACCCTGAACGTACAGATACAAGTTGTGAATCAAAGCCTGTTAATAACTTGGAATGGCCTATTCAATTTCCATGCTAAAATCCCGGTGAGAGTCTTTGCAAAAGACTTAGAAATGGATGCTTTGCTTTTTATCAAGTAAATACCTGACTTCGCTTGTCATAAAAGACAACACATTCTAGATGTTGCAATTGTGAAAAAAGTTGAAAACTCCTGCACCACTTAAAAAAAATCCCAAAAACTTAAAATACATAGAAGTTTGTGGTTGTAAATTGACAGAATGTGAAAATGGGTATGACCGTATTTTCTTAGCTGTTTCATTACATTATTAGATTTAGGGTTAAGATTACTGAAAGGCAAGCAATAACACAATAATGTGAAATGAGTAGCTAGTGTTGTGGTTCTGAAGCTGAAAGCCATGTTTCAGCTAATGCTAAGGTGCTTGATTTAGAGGGATTAGAGTATTTCTTTGAATTACAGAGTTCGTGCAGATTGGCTGCAAGATATGAGAGGAGGAGAGTGAGGGGGGGAAAGAAAGCGAGATGGAGGTCTAGCAATGAAGCCTAATGAGAGTCAGGCAACCAAAGAAGCTGGGCAATGAGATTAGATGCAACTCAATTCAATTACTGCTGAGCCTCCACGGGTGACGCTTCAAAACTCATCCTGTTAGGAACCGGTTCGGAGACGAAGGAGAGGGCTGCAGCTCTCGCTCAGCCACTCTACGCTGCGCTGCTGCAACGTCTCATTCGCAGCAGCTCTGCTTTTATAAGCACACACAGTGTCTTTAGGACCCATCTGGATTTGATAGCAGCAAAATGTCGGAATAATTGAGTTTTTATCCAATGCAGCTGTTTATGCACTGCTCCACAAACTGTACAGTTGTTCCAAGAGAGCATTTGGAGATTAAAAAGCAACTTAACACCCTGTTCAGGCATGAAAACAGCCCATTTACATGTTCAGAAACAAACTTTTGTCCAACAAAGTCTCTCTGCCATTAGTTATGCCTTTGGCACTGACATCACTTGTCTCTCAGCTTGGTTCCTTCGTATTAGCTCTGAGTCATACATTCACCCCAACTGCAGACTGTGCAACTCAGCCCGAACATACGCTTTTGTAAAGATAAATACTGCAGCTGAATACAAAAAGGAAAATGTTTTACAAGCTCCTTTTACTCTGTCGAACATTTAGATGTACATCTAACCCATCCATGTTTCAGCCTCAGCAGCGTGTGAGCAAGTGCTTTCTTTTCCAAACTCAATCGCAGACATCAAAGTTAACCTTTACTTTTGCTCTGTATCCTGGCAACGTTATGTTGCAGAAACACTTGTGTGTTTTATCAGAACCAAAATGAAGCATGAGAGGAGGTCACTGTGACATTGCCTCACTATTTGAGATGCCTAAAGCGGATGCGTGGAAGACATTCCTCCCAGAAATGTTGTACCAAAGGCAAGAGCGATCACAATGAGAGGTAATGAAAATGGATTTATAGAGATATACTCTTGTCTCCATGCTATGATTAGTACTGAGAAGCTTGATCAGCAGAAGCTGCTGCACGCTGTTGCATTTGTAGTGCAGCAATTTATAGGAGGTGATAAGGAAACTGTTGTCTTCCATAATTTATGTAGTTGACTGTGTTATATTTTCAGATGCAGCACAGCTGTGGAGTTCCTGGCAAAGACTTGCATTTATTTACAACTTCTTTTTTTCCCCATGTTGTAAATAAATACCACTATCAAGAGCATTTATGAGGCCCACTAGAGTGGCTTAGAAGGATGAAATTTTATACAAGCTGAGGATCAAACTTCCTCCATCTGCAAAAATAGTGACTGCCTCGACTCTGTTCTAAAAGCATAGACAAGGCTTAATTGCAAGTGAACTTTTCCTTAAACGGTTTTGATTTTAATAGACTAACACAAAGCAGTTAAACTTGAACCGAATATTTACAATCCACAGGTAATTTAATTTAATTTCAATATAAATGATGTTGATGAACACAACAGAGAGGGCAGGGATGGAAAGAAATCTAAAACAGAGTCGGTGTTTAAAACATTATCTCAAGCTTAGAAAATACCCCAGAGCGCTGTTCAATCCGTCGTCCTAAAATGTAACCTTTGAGCAGGACTCTGCTCCTAACCATTCAACTAGAGCAACGGTGGAAGGATTTAAATCAAAACATACTTGCTTAAGATAATTTATGAGGCCTACCAAAGCTATTTAGAAGAATGAAATAATATTCTGGCTCAATCTATGTTGATTCTACAAAATTTGGATTCAGGGAGGCTGAATACAAATTCATGCCAGATTTTTAATTCTTTTTTTTTTGTTTGTTTTTCATATGTAACCCAAGTGAAAATAATGGATATTTTCATCCATTTACCTCAAGATTATGAGGTACTTTGTGTTGGTCTATCACATAAAGTCCCAATAAAATGCATTTAAGCCTGTAGGTCCATTTAACAATGGTAAAATAGGTATTGATGCTAGTGAAAAAATGCATTATCTATCATGAAAAAAAGTTTCAGTTCTGTGTAGATTTTTAAGTCAAAATCACAAAACACAAACTTTTCTGCTGACTTGGGAGGAAAAAAGAATAAGAGCAGAAATAATCCTTCTCCGGACAGACTATTTACTGCCACCAGATTCCATCTCTTCATTTCCATACAAATGTAAAACTCTGCAGGCATGGAATCTTCTGTGAATCTTAAATGAATCCAATTGTTCCTGAGCAGATCCGCGTTTGCCAGCGGCAGCGAGGAGACAAATGCTGTACAAATCAGCAATTTCAAAATAAAAGGCCTCCATGATTTGAATCTGATTGTGTTTCATTCTTTCATACTGGAGACTTTTTTTTTTATTTTTTTTATATTTATTTCTTTGGCACCTCCAACTTCATACAAAATAACATTATATATTTTCCACCATTGACACTTGAATAAAATAAGCCAAAAATCCTCTCCGCATTCCCATGAGAGTCTTTTTGTCTTTTATTCCTTAAGGTTCTGAGATACATAATATTGCCTGTCAAGCTGCACAGCTACAACCATCAGATACCTGTAAATCCACAACAAACATCAACTCACATCTTTTTATCATGTCATACCGCCGAGGTGATTACAGCGTGCTGAATGGCTCACTGACATTTTCTACCTTGCCGAGCTTTCTTAAACATTTCCAAACCAACAGAGACCATTTTGACCCAGTTAATCTGCATGACGCCTCCTAACGTGAGAAGCTTTTACTGCTGGGAAAACTGCCATGCTGTTCAGCTGGCTGATGATTGGTGAGGTTCAGAGCGCATGTCTTCAATGAATAATGCATCCATGTTCTTCAAACCTGCATGCTGTCACTTCGGCTTTAGGCGGATGAGTTCTGAGAAACTATAGCAGACGAGCTACATTGGCTGGTCATGTTAAAATCATATTAAACTCTATATTTTTCTTTTTGCTTTACTTTTAATTTTCTCTTTCATTTATATGTACAAATTGTGTTGTATGTGAGAAAAAACCCCCACTATCTTCAACATTTTTATGCTCATTAAGTTTATTTGATCCTCTGGAAGACATTTAGCCACCAGTCAAATTTTTGGGGGTATAATTTATACAGATATTTTGCTGTGGAAATTTTTTCCACTTAGCCTCTGTAATCCGTCGTAATGTTGGTGATTCTTGATTGTTTTCGGCTTTTTCTATCTGCTGTTATGCACATGATTTTTGTAAATTCTGCAAATTTATGGTAAATTCCGGCAGAAAAATACATAGATGTCTATACCTTGTTGAAAACTATGCATGTATGAATTTTTCAGAGCTAACTTCTTGAAAGCTGTTCCACCCATCTGATGAGGCACATCAACGCAGCTATGATATTGGCCCTTGTGTGTGCGATGACTGAGGCAAATGATGCAAGTTTTACGCGTGTGGGGTCGGTTGGACCCCATTTGGTAAACACAAGGGTTAAGGAAGCTATGGTGCCTTTTAACATAAAAGCCACATTTTGTGCAAAAAACCCCAAAACAAAATAATGGGATTTTCACTTGTACTACAAACTCACCAGGGCTTTTAATTGCCCAGGGCTGCAGTAAACACAACAATGTGTTGCACAACAAGTACTGATCAATTCAGCCTGAAAACCTGCCAATCTGGTCGTCCCTTCAGTCTCCAGGCAGCACGACCCTTTACCTTTAGTGATGACACAGTTTGGATTAGGCTCATAGCAATCCCAAGCCTCAACCTTCTTGACCAGGACATTTAACATTATTTGTTTTGATTTGTTCTATTTTCTTCTTTCTTTAACATTTTTCACCGTCAATGTGGAGATCTGCTTGCCCAGAGAAAGTGCTTACAGGAGTAAAAAAAAAAAAAAGACAAGTGCTTACTTTGTACACAGCCTATCGTCTCATACCAAACTATATAAATCATGATTTAAAATCTATATGTGCAAGCCAGAAATTTGGTATTGTTCCACACTTTTTTCTCCCCCCTGCCCCTTTCTGTAATAGTCACCCACATGTCAAACTATGAAAAATGAACGGAGGTACTGAATAGAGGCTTATTTGACATTCAATTTGCAATTTCACTGTCCTTGGTTTTTAATGAATTACCAGCAGTGTGTTTGATTTTCATGAATAACCTTCATGTTCATTGTCACTTGTTCAACACTGGAGATGAGTTAAGCCATTTTTATTCCAGCTTGTGCTACATGCAATTCATCGCCCCAGAATTAGGGCTACATTATTCATTCTGTGGCGTGTGATTTGACCGCAGTGTTTCTAAGCGCACTGTTAAATGAAAATATTTCACGTGTGAATTAATCATTAGAAGGGCTCATTCCCCATTCTTCTCATAGCATAATGATCTCTCTCTCTCTCTCTCTTTAACACTGGCCTGGATGAATCTTTTATTGTCTTTATCTTTAAATGCTCAGGCACAATCCTCCGAGGAGACAAGGGACACGGCAGAGTGTTTCACAGGAACGTCAAAGTCAACATGTGGCTGAGCTAAATGCCATCTTTTAATAGACGCCAAGTGCAATAAAACCACTTACTGATCTTTCAATGATGTGGAAATACAATCCCTTTTCATGCACATAAAATTCGGTACAACTTTGCACAC
Source organism: Poecilia latipinna (assembly GCF_001443285.1). Classification (NCBI taxonomy): domain Eukaryota; kingdom Metazoa; phylum Chordata; class Actinopteri; order Cyprinodontiformes; family Poeciliidae; genus Poecilia; species Poecilia latipinna. Next base: position 279,297 of record NW_015112838.1, read on the forward strand.
AAATTGTCCAAACAATAGACAATATTTAGGCCCTGCAGAAGTCCAAATACTTTTAATTTAATGAGATGGCCTTTTAACCTCCATTAACCACCAGAATATTTCAGAAGTCAGGCTGCCCTTGCATAATTATTTCTTTGACCCCAACTGCGTTTTTTTTTTCTTTCAATCCACTGAGTCATCCTGTCTTCCTCTCCAGGTTTTTCCATCCTGCAGGCTATCATGGAGGCGGCAGTGGCCAACAACTGGCAGGTGACTGCTCGCTCTGTCAGCAGCACAACGAACGCAACAGAGTTCAAGCAGGTCATTGAAGAGATGGACAGGAGGCAGGAGAAGCGCTATGTGATCGACTGCGAGGTGGACCGCATCGATACCATCTTGGAACAGGTGGGTGCCGCAATTCAGATTCATATTCTGACGTGGCAAATACCAGAATACTGCAACTAATTCTTCTTACAAGATCCAAAGAGTCCCAAATCTTTTGTTGTGCTCGTGTGTAAAACGCAAAATTAATTTATGTAAAGTAACTTTATATTCTAAAGAGAAAGTTTTACTCCAGCAGGTAAGAGTGCTCTCACACACTGCACTTCACTGATGTGCTGTGCAGGACAAAAGTCTCCTACTAATAACACTACAACAGGTGTTGTTTAATTAATGTTTTAGGAAGGGGTTACTCTTTAGTCAGTTTGATCTACATTAAGAAAACACGCCGTGTTGAATGAACATGAAGGACATGCACAGAACTTTCACACAGTTGTAATCCTTCTTCCATCTTGATTCTACTCTGGCGTACTGTACGTATTCAGTGACCCGCATGCACTATCTGCAGACGGTTCAGATTTTATAGTTGACCGTACTGATTTCCTACATTTCTCATGATAAAATCCATTTTTGTTTGTTTTTAGATCACTACTAACTGTGTTTGTTTCAGCCCAATCCTGTTCTGTTCTGCTACCTCTAGGAAAATATGGAAAAAGAAAAAAAGGCCCATGGTTCCAGTCTTTGGGGATATTTTCTACGTGTTCCTTACGGAGTTGTAGCAGACCGCAATGCTTAATGCAAAAGTATTGTTGGCAGCTGTGGTGCTTCTAGTAGTAGGAGTGGAGTCACTTACTTTGGTTTAATGCAGTGGTCAGAAACTCAAGTCCTGAAGGGCTGGTGTCCAGCGGCTTTTATGTGTGTTCATGGTCCAGCACAGCTGAATCAAACAGCTTGACTGCAGCATACAGTCAAGCCCTGCAGAGTCTTATTATGACCTAATTGTTTGATTCTGGGGAGTTTCAGCTGACACATCTTAAAGTATAGGACAGGACTCTTTATAAGGCAGTCATGTGTAAAAAAGGCAAACACCATCAAAGTTGAGGTTAGAAAGCAACACCAGATGCTACCAGAATAATGACAGTCATGCGGACTTTCTGCATCACTGCTCATGTTTTGTAGCAGTTTTGATACTTCCTAATGTCATGCCTAATATCAGATTAGACACACTAATTCTACCTGTCGAAGATCGGTGTGGTGTTGCATGACTGATGAACACCTTCTAGCCTAAAACCTGGAGGTCTCAGCCTGAGCAGCCATTTGGAGAGACCGCAGATGACACAGCCCGCTTACTCCCTCTCTGAAAACCCGAAACCCGCTCGTTCGCCGATCACATCAATTGCCGGAGGAGCAAATGAAAGGTCCACCAGTTCTTGTCGTACAGGGAAACACAATTACCATGAATAGATGAGTGGCTATTATTTCTTGCATCTCCTCTATTTGCGTGGCTCACTCCATCCTTCACTGCTTGCTTCTGCTGGGTTATGAGGCAATCAGCTATAGAATTGGATTCTGCTGGTTAGCATTCATTTAGACATTGGCTTCTGTTTACCTCACAATATCCCCTCAACAACCATTATTTTCACTTGTTTCTTATGAATCTAATTTGATCCCAGAGCCACCGTTAAAAACAGAACTGCTGATAGTGTTAATTTGCTGTGTCTAATTTAATTCTCGAATTGCAGATTTCCTTCCCCTAACAATCCTCCCGGTTTGTGTTAACAACAAGCTTGGGCTTTTAAGGAAGAATTAGAGCGTTCATTAGAAATCACATGCGATGCATATTAACAGTAATGTGTGTAACTGCTTTCTATCATGCAAACCATTACAATGCCGGGCAATAATCTGTTTGACGCTCTCCCGTTTCAGTTGGTGTACTCGTTAATAATGAAATGGTTTTCTCTTTGCAAACGCTGCTCTTCTTCGCAATCATTGTCATCGCAAATTTTTTCCCCTCCAAAGTTTGTTTTTGCACACCGAGATGAAAAGAGACGTTCTTACAGCAGCTAACCTTCAAAGCAGCTGTGTGCTTGGTTTTACCCCTTCGTTCTGCGACAGCCTCAGCATGGGGGCTCCCTCCCCACCCTTCTTTTTGGGAGCTAATTGGAATAATCCGACCAGCTCTGCCAATATAAATGAGTCACAGGCATTCAGGGAAGCTGCTGGACTTCTCTCTGTAGTTCCCCCCCTGTCGGGCCACACCATTATACTCCGAGTCAGGAATGGACTGTGTCCCATTAGGGAAATCACACCAAAAATGGCACCCACTGCCATCTATGTGGAGACCTGTGGCTTCTACCTGCTGCTGTGGCTCTATTAAAAAGCGATTGCAGACAGATACAGATACATCGGTGGCAGACCGGTGAGAGGGTTTGAGCAGCCGGGATCAGTGTCCGTGTGCCGTAATGCTGACTTGTCGCTTTACTCCGTCAAGGTCATTGCCCGTCGAGACGGAATCAGAAGGCGGTGCGGATTCAGCAGCCTGACTGCTGAGCGAAAAAGAGAATGTTCTCAGTGGCTTAGTTTTATGATTTAATTGTAAGTAATCCCCCTGCAGAATAAATGTCTTTTTGCCAGCTGTTGAAGCTTGTGGAATGTGGGGATGTGTTGAATAGGCAAGTTTGAGCTTGCAAAAAATTGATACAATTGTTTCACAGCAGAAAAAAAAAAACCCTCTGTGAATGAGCAGTTTATCCAGTGATTGGAATGCTGCATGTTTTATATTTTGGTATCCTGCCAAAAATTCTGCAGGGGCTAAAGAGTTTGGAAAGTGAGCGTTTAAATGGTGATGTTCATTTGTGTTCAGCTACTTTTAATCTGATACCTCTAACTAACTTGCAGTGCAACCATCTGCCTTCTGAAGGCATGTTAGTGAATAAAATCAACTAACTTGCCGAACTGTAATTTGATAATAGTAAGAAACATTTTATGTGATAAAATAACAACACGACGCAAAAGGAAAACAGCAAACATGTCAGGGATAAAGTTGTAGTGTTTTAAGATTATGTTTTCCCTTTATAAGAAATGCATTGTGGGTTTCCTGAGTGTGTGATGTTTTCCAAACACCTAGAAAATGCGAAAGAAAGTAAGTCGGTTGGCAAAAAGTTAATGATTGAAACCAAATAATTGACGTCAGGTTACGCTCAATTTAAGCAAAGCATGTGTCTTTAAAAAGCATGGACAATTCACTGTTTCCAAAATTAACACTAAGTCGACTAAGTAGACCGACAGATGTGAAGACTTAACGTCCTAATTGTGACTCTTAATAACCTCTGACGAACCCTCTCACAAAGTATTGTGAAACTCTGCAAAAATGGACTTGTGTTCATTTCTGCTAATTTTCTTCGTCATACAAATGCAGAGCGGGCATTCTGGTATTTTCATCTAATGACTCTGATTAAGTAATTATTAAAACTGTGGCTCATTGATTTTCTGGTGGGCCAATCACCTTAATGAATTAGTTATTTTAGTTTGTGCTCTGAAGATGATGAAGGGCTCATCACGCTCACTGTACACAAAACATTGCCTCTTTTAAAATCCAAGCACATCCGCCTGTGCGTTATTTACACTGGCTCCGTTTTTACGTTTGGCATGATGTAACAACCTACCAAGACACATATTTACATACTGCTGTGTCAGGCCACGTTTTAAGAGCTGAGTGAGCTGCCCTGTAAATGTGTTTTGGGATGCCGAGCAGAAAGCTACACCAGCGCCATTATCATTTTATGCTGTAACAACCAGTTAGGATTTATCACCTGCAGGACTTCTCCATCAGTACTGCTCTGCAGATAAATTACCCCAACGGCCGTGTTTCCCAAAACCCATTTATTGAATCTTGGAGGTCTGTGACATTATTAAGTGGCGGGAATGTGACATTAAAGATGGATTGTAAACAAGAAACATTTTTGAGTATATATTAAGAAGTGGTTACACGAAGATTGTTCTATATTTTCACATCTGTCTGAAGCATGTATGAGATTCCTCATGTCTGTTTAGATGGTCCTTTACTGGCCCACTTTCCTCAAGGGATTGATGTGTTGGAGCCTGTTCAGAAACAGCAACCTGCTTGTCATTTCTGTAAAGAAAGGCAGGGGGAAAAAAAGAAAAGAAAAGAAGAAAAAATAATAACTGAGGACAAGCCCAGGGCGAGCAAGCTGTTCAAAGAAAGGCAGACAATGAGCTCTGTGCCAGCCACAAAGCTGTATTTTAATGCAAGGAAGAAAAAAAAAGACAATAAGAAGTGAACTGGGTTTTCAAAGAGAATGTAAAGAAAGTAGGTGCTTCTGGGGATTTGTTGGCCTAGCCTTCTGCTGCCTGCAGAGGCTTCAGTGTGGTCATAAGGAATGGGCTGGGATGTGATGGTGTGCATGAAACAAAATCAAAAACACAGTGCTACAGATGCAACACTAACTTGTCTTGCACAAGACTGTTGCATTTTATTTCTAAGCAAACAAGAGTTAAGATATTTCTGCACTGAAAATGCATAGAATGTATAAAATGAAAATGTATAAAATGAATAGGAGCTTTACACTGAAACATTTGAAATGAGCATCATAATCTGTAATCTGTAACTCCATGCATTTAAGTCTACTGGCTGGATGAAAATGTTCTTTGCAGTACATTGTAACCTGGTCCATTGGTCGGTCGTGGTCCTGAAGTTGTAAAGTCATTAAGCCATCCTTAAACGTCAAAATGTCAGGTTTTTCAGTTGCTTGTGTGGAGAATCATCCCTTCTCCAGGCTGAGTTCTTGATATGTATGAGGTTGAAAAAGAGTCGGTGAGTTGAATCCATGATTCCAGTTATTAATACCAAAATACAGCTGGTCCATTTCACATGCTACCTTTAGGAGCTTGCAGGACAAAATGGCAACCAAGAACACTTTGCGATCTCCTTTGTTAGCCTCTGTCTAAGCTACGCCCTAAAGAGGGCGTTCCCTAGTGTGTCATATCCTTTAACCTTAGCTCTGATTTGTGTTACCTAACATGCCATTTCCTTTAGCTTCAGCTTAGCAACAAGCTAAAAGAGATAGAAGGAAAACAGAATTATTTATTCTCAACACTTGGAAAAACGAGTTTGCATTCTTCGACAAGTTGCACATTTTTGTGGGGGGTGTCGGGTTGTTTTGCAATCAATTAGATTATTAACAGGAGGGCATCAGTAGAGTATGAACAATGTAGTAACATGATTGTTGTTTGTAAAGTCGCCATGGCTTCAATCAGATACGCTAAAAGACAGAAAGCAACAGTTCATGGTGAACATATTAATAACACATTTCTCTCATTTTACATTTTTGCACACTCATCATGCAACATCACAAACACCCAGTATCCTAACTTAATTTACTTGTATTAAAAATGTTCCATCATTTTTTAATAAACTGGCAGTAGTAGTAACAGCTTTTAACTTTGTCTTGTATTGACTAAAAAACACATTTTTTCTTTGTATTAAAGTGTATCTGTTTTAAACTACAGAGTTTTATTGGAAGATTTAGACAAATCTATAAATGTATAAGAAACAGCGAAACAACATCAAATTTTAATGTATCCTCAAATAAATTCTTTTAACACATTGATATCAACTGCAGTGAAATAAACACTGCAAAATATTTTAATTGTTCACAGCTGAAAATGCAAGGCAGGATTCTGATAAATAAATGAAAGAACATGTAAGTGCTTTGTTCCTGTCTGCAATGCATCATTCATATTTCTGGAACATTCTGGGGGTAGGAACACATAATCCAGCCAGGATTCTGAATCCTGTGCTTTTATGAGTTGCAGAAGCCTACATATATTTAAGTTTTTACTGTGAAAGTTTGCCATGAAGTTGCTACTCAGTTCATCTGCATCACTGACTTTTTTTGACAAAATAGATCCTCATCAAACTGCTTCAGGCATAAAGTTTTGCATCATTATTTTGGCTGTCATGCCAAGTATAAGTTGACTTTCACCTACAATGTAGGTATTATTAGAAATGTGATAAACAGATTAACTAGATTGTTCTGAACCTTTCAGCCATTCAGATAAAATATAACTTTCTTTGCATTAGCCATAATAGGGAGCAAGTAGAGAAGTATTTATTTCTTTAAAGAAGACAAGAACACCTTCAAAAAGTCCTCTTTGCACTGTTTTAATATTTTTAAAACACAGCTAGATTTAAGACTTACAGTTATGTGTTTGATATATAAACAGCCCAGATTATTTGACAGCATGATGACAAAATATGGTTCAATTCTTGCTTCTTTTTTAGACTATTTCTTTTTTTTTTTGACCATTTACGCACTGCTGAAATGTCTCAGTTGACCTTTTTAACAGCACAAATTTCTGCTGTTGGAGACTGATGAAGCAACCTTGACTGAAAAATATGAAAAATGGAAGATTCTGACTAATGCCTCTTTTGGAAAAGCACTTCTGATTTTAACTTTATCTTATCTCCCCTTGTCTTCTTGAGGAGTGCTCTGGATGAGTCCTTCATGCTTGGTACAACCTGCTTTAAAGTCCCTTGCAGTAACCTTCGCTGTTGAGGGCCATTTACAAACTGTGATTATAGAATTAAATAGGATTAAAGTGTTATCATCAAAGAGAACGTGACCCGCTGACTCGACGTTTGAATGAGACGTTCTGTGAGATTTTATGATGTTTCTAGGACTGCACAGGAACACAGTGTAAATTAATAAAGCCCGTGATCCTGGGGGAACCCTTATTTTTACGTTATCAGGCGTGAAAAATTACCCAGATCGTTTTCAGTAAAAGCGAGATAGGCTATCTCAGAATTTCAAAGTTTTGGCGCACAAACATGAGCTGCGGTGTCAAACGATTTCTTCCCTTCAACGCGTCCCACACCAAATTGCTCTTATATCTCCAAGGAACGAACGGCGAGATGTTATCTGAATTACAAGTCATGTGCATCTAAAACGTTCTACAATGAGGGGGAGGCCAACGCTTTTGCCACCGTCTTTAGGGGCATAAATCACTGCAGCCAGGGGGGGAAAAAAAAAAAAAAAAAAGCATCCCCGCCACAGCCGGCTGTAAATTAAGCTGGAGTACTCCAGCAAGAGCACCTCTGCAAGAGCCTTGAAGTAAAAATAGAGACCGAAGAGAGGAAAGTCCTTCTGCATCAAAGGCTTACGGAGATCAGATTCAGCCTATTGTCCCAAACTGTGTTGAGTGCTTCACTTTGGTAGCTCACTGCAGAGCAAAATGAAATAGCAGTCAGGATGGCTTGTTATAGACACTTAAAAATGCAAATATAAACCATACTTTAAATTCAATGGGTTTGAATCAGAGTGCCCTGTTAGAGCAGTGATGCCGTTAGATTACTGAAATGAAAGCAGGATCAGAGTGGTTAAGACCCGCAGAGCCAAGATCAAAACTAGCCAACATTGGCAATGATCAACCCGTGATGCAGCCTACTTACATTTTCTGAATATCGTGTGGAGAATTATGCATTCACACCCTGTGTATTACATTAAATTATCTTCAAATGACAAACCAGAGAGGAGCTTTAATTGTTAAACAAGTCAGAGCTATTTATTTATTGAAGTTAGCAACCGCTTTGAGGAATGACAATCATCATCAGACATCATCATTTATCTTATTCATCAGTAAAGATAGTCATATAAAATAGAAAAAAAATTGTATCTGTCTGTTTAAGATGCCACTAGTGGGCCAGGATTTAGTTTTAGCTTTAGTTTTTTTGTTTTTGTTTTGTTTTTTTTTAATATGAACAAATTGTGTGTAAGTAACAGGTGGAAACAAATCAACTCCTTCAGCTGCAAAAACTAGGTGGGGTAACGTCTGCTAACACCAAACACAAGATAATTGACTGGGATAATTAGATTATTAATACTACCATGCAATAAAAAATATTTACAGTGACCGCAAAACTGTCTGGATTCATTGAATCTTTTTGCATCTTACACTTTATGAACATGAACCTTAATGTGTTTTATGAAAAATGTGGGTCTGCATGACAGATATTCCCACCTGAGCAGTGGATATCGGCAGCTTCTCTGGAGACGAAGGTTCTCCATAAGTATGCGTGTGTGTGTCTACGTGTGTGTGTATGTGTGTGCGTGTGTGTGTGTGTGCGTGTGTGTGCATGTGTGTGTGTGTGTTCCCTGGTCTTCATGATTCTGTTTGTTCACTGACATTCTCTTAAAAACCTTTAAGATCTTCACAAAGCAGCTCGTTTTAACCTGAATTTTACACACTGCTGAGGTCTAACTGCAGACAATTGCTTCTAACTTATTTTGTCAAGTGACAAGTGCATTTATTATTAAATGATTTTAGATGTAGAAAGTGTCAAAAAACTTTAAAAGTCAATGATCGTTTTGCTCACAGTTACTTTGTGTTGGTCTACTGTACGTAATCCCAATAAAACACAACTAGATCTGTGGTTTTCATGTGAAAAAAGAATTGAAAAAGCCAAAGCGGTATTATGATTTTTGCACTGTGTTCCTTTTAAGTTTGGTAATTTATTTTATTTTGGTTTCTTTAATTTTTCAAGTGGTGGCCTAAACTAATGACGTCGTTATTCGCTCATCTTTCGCCCACCTTAGTGATATTTATAAAGTTGTGGGAATCATTTCAGTCTGCCTTTTCCTGTGTTGCTGCTAAGTCTGCGGTAGAAAGGTCAGACTTTGTGGAAAACGTTCATAAAAAAAATCTGAAGCTGTAGTTTTACATTTGGCTCTTTCTGTCGGCTGTAGGTCCCATTCATGGCCGAACGAAGGTGCAGTCAAGGTCAGATGAGTTTTCTTCCCTCTTGAGACTTGAAAGAAAACTCGAATTCTGCAAAGTCTCCTTAAGCTGCAGAACAAAAGGTGGTGGAGAAAGCTGCTGGATCGATGCACAAAAGGGGAAAATCATTCTGGGAAACAGAAGGATTTTGTTTTCTTTAGTGGTGCTGTGTATTTATGTTTGCATTCCAAAGACCACAGCAAAACAGACCACCTGAGAGTAATAGGATGATGGAAGATAATGACCAAGACACACAAAGACCCAGTGTAAGCTAATTTAAAATCGTCTTTGCTTCTAGTAAATATTGCATTGTGCTAAAGACTGCAAAAGAAATTATTCCAGGAAAAGTTCAATAATTTAAATCAAATTAGAGAATTGCGATCAATCATCTCATGAGAATTCAAAGCACTCTGTCCTGTTCTCTGAGCCAATATCTTATCTTAATCAGACTGTCATAACACAGATCTCACAAAGCGTAAGGGAGAGATTCTTTCGGCTTTTTCTGGAATCATCTTCAGCTATCTAAACAGCTCGAATCTAAAGTACCAATCAGTTAATGGTTACGTACATAGACATCTGCAGACGTAAACCGATGAGAGAGTTTTATGGGCTATCACCAGTTTTGTGAAGCTCTGACCTGCGGACATCAGTTTCAGGCAGTTTCAGTTTTTCTGTCTTGACCATAAACCATATTAACAAATACTTATGTTTGACTTTCTTCACATAGATGGAATGGTCTTAACCACAGACCACACATTGTTTCAGCATTGTGAAATAACAAGAAAAAAAAATGACTACAGTCATAATATTTTAAACTTGCTCTAGTGTGTTAAATTACAGACTGGCATGACTTGAATGATTATCATGGTTAGTGTCTATATCTAAGTCTGTTTACCTCAGCAGTATTCTCTGATGAGGTAGTAAACTCTTACCTCAACAGTGAAATTTCCAAAACACTGTAAATGTTTTGTGATCTAGGTTGATCCATGGCAGAAGGAACTTAAACTCTTAAAAAGGGGAAAAGGGCAAAATCACATTGCCTGTTTAAATGTATCAAAAAGTCTTGATTTCATTTTTAATTTTAACTTACTATCACTGAAAGTAGGAAACTTGGACTCCAACCCTCAACTTCAACTCTGAGTGTTATTAGGAAGATCTGTTTGCATTTTTGCACAGCTCAGTCACCAATCAAAACATTTTATTTTTTAGATTTTTAGTTTCAAATCACAGATCAGGGCCAGTCAAGCATAAGATCATCCAATTTCTTTCACCAGCTTTAATTTCTCGTTGCATCGCCAGTCGTCTATGCTTATTTACCCTGATGACCGGCTCCATTGCAAAATGTTCCATTAAAAAGCTATTGCAAAAAGTACAACTGCATTATTTGAACTGTTATGTTGTAAAATAAAAATAAAAATAAACAAATCCATAAAACAGAGTATGCTGGAAGTAATCTTTTTTTAAGGTTTGATTAGGGTTAGGCAATATGAGGACAGTAGATCAGAACGTATTAGGATGTACCGAAGGTCTGCTGAAGCAGAGCGTTCTCTGCAGATTTTATCCTCCCGTCTTTCATGGGCAAATCAGTTTTATTTTAATCCTTTTTCATTAGCTTCATAAACTAGCATTGCACCTGCCCTAACGCTCTGCTTGTGAAATTAAATCTGCTGGGCCTCACCTTGGCACTCAGACAACAATTTTGAGTCCCACACTACTGGACCTGACACGGGGAAAAAAAAAAAAAAATGAAAAGTTTCATTACCTGGTTTATCTGTACAGTGACTATATTTATTGCAGAATGAACATTTGCAGAGGCTTAGTTTTAATAGTTTTAATTTGGTAGAACAGTGTAAGAGTGAACATGCTTTGAGTCATGACTGCTTCTTAAATGATAACTGCATTTGACACAGGTTAGTAAAATTACACAAACAGAATCTGTTAGAAATATAATTTTCCTAAGAACCTTGTTATTACATGGGAAAACTGTGAAAAGTGTGTGATCATTGATTGAGCCCAGTTAACCAATATCAAATTTGTTTTTTTTTTTGTAGAACCCTTTTCATACAGACAAGTGTTGCACAGCACTTTACAAAATCTAAAGCAGATAATCAGACAAAAAAAAAATACACATTACAAGTGATAAAACTAAATATACCAAGAAAAACTAAATATACTAAAACTAAATATACCAAATTTTGAAAAATTTAGTTGTTTGAGAGAATGAGTGATTAAGAAAACAAAAATATGTAGAACAGTTAAACAAAAATAAATAAAGTACAAACTCTAAAAACATAAACAGAACATAGAAATAGACATATCAAAGTATGTGTGATAACATCTGGAATCTTGACACAGATAAAATCAAATAATTAACGTAATACTTGCTAAAATAAATCAAAACACGTCACAGATGTTTCCTTGGATGATGGGGTTTCTCGCTGAAACTTTTGATCGTGTTCAATTCCCTGTGTTTGTTATTAGTGTTATTTTAAAGTAAAACAGGACATGATAAATAACTATTAGCCTAAACATAAGTCCAAAGTAAATAGATTCAAATTAGAAAAATGCCTTTACAAAAGACCTGGGGGGTCTGGAAGGCTATTGGGAGAAAAAAAAAAAAGTGCATTATTTTTTGCCATATCGGCAAATCCGCTTTAATTGAAATCCACTTTAGAACGGGCAGAATTAGCCGGAGCGCTCACTGAGAATTACTCCCTCATTATCCAAACTGAATGGGTGCTGACTGTTAATGTGTCTTAAGATACTAACCCTTCCTTTAGGAACCACTTTAAAAACAATTGGTTACTATTAACTCTTAAGAGCGTCTTAACTTAAATGTGCTTTTTTTTTTTTTTTACTTCTGACACAACAACTGTTTCTTTATGCTGAAATAAGTATAGCTTCTTTGCTTACACACTTTTGTTTAGTAATGGTTCTTTAATGAGTTTGCATAACATGGACCAGTCATTTAGTGGTGCAACGTGAATGTTTTTAGCCCGAGTCAAATCTTGCTGGCTGCTTATTAAAATAAGTTGAGGGAAAAGGTTTGCGCGTCCTGGCTGGAGGTGCCGTGTATTTCTGTTGTCATCAGTGTCTTGCTGCACTTCATCCCAAGGTTGCCTTATGTAGCTGTTGCCAGTCTGGCTGTGGGCTGCAGGCGTGCAGGCGGTGAAGTCTTTCTGTGCTCTGCTCCAGAGCAAGGTGTGAGGAGGCTTACAGCCAGAGTCAAGGTTAGCGCACAAAGAAAGGAGTGTGGAGCCCTGGGCTCTGGCTGCAAAAATGCAGCAGTGCTTGAAATACATTATTACACGAGGTGGATATGTGATTAACTGCTCCATCTAAATCGTTAAAAGCATTGCAGAAAATGCATTTCCATGACATTTTCTGCCACTTATTCATTAGAAATGAGACTGATGGGCTCTAAAAGCCAGCTCCTGCTATTTCAGCTTTGTAATCAGTTCATTTCCTCTTTGTTTCCGTTTCATTCCTTTGGTTTGTTCCCATCTGTCTGACATGCGCCGTCGGAGGTGCAGAGCCTTAATGATGAGGAAGTTGTCAGAGAGTGCTGACCCATCGATACAGGCTGAGTGAGAGGTTTTGTGTGGTTGTGCTCCCTCATGTGCCGTTCTTGAAAAGCGCCGCTGACATTTTTCCCCCCTGTTGTTAACAACTGACTGGTGTCTACAGGGAGGCAGACAAGTGGTTTATTTTATCCTTCAGGTTGCTATGCCTAAGCAAGGATGAAGTTCAAATTGCTTCACGCTACTGTATACCAGCATGTCCAAAATCTGCTAAGATTATCGGAGCTGAGGCAAATGTTGTAATTGCAGCTGAAACGAGAGCGAAGACTCGAGCTGCAGGGAAACAAGGGCACCTTTCATCACTCGCTCCCATTCTGTGGGAATGCTGTAAACTATCCCCTGTAACAAATATCCTGTGTCCTCGGCTTAACACGCAAACTCAAACATGATAAACCGACAGTTTGCTTTAGAGACGGAGCCTGAGCCAAACATGTGCAAACATGCTGATTTTGGTGTAAACTGGTGTTGCTGTGTTTGTAAAGAAGAAAACCTTGATCTATACAAACTTCGTCTCTGTGGTCTTCGCTCGCTCAGAAGTCAATCGGCAAAAGACGGAAAACTTGGGTGGGGGGGATAAACAGGCGGCACGAGGCCCTGGCTGAGCAGTCTGTCCAGGAGCAGCGCACAGAAAGCCAGGCGATTACAAGGCTCTGCCGGCGGGTTTACAGACGCACCACAATAAAACAAAAAGACAAAAACAACAAAGTGGAGTTAGAAAAAAAAAGATAGCATATGGTTTTTTTACGAGTGCAACGAGAGTGAAACACCGCTCACTATTTTCAGACAAGCTGCGTAGGTTGAAACATGCTGTTCCGCTCCAAAGGTGTGATATTTTCAAAACATGGTGTGATCCACGTCTTATTGCCTCACTGTAAATTTCTTTGAAATATTTTTCCCCCACATTTCCACCTTAAAGACCAGCAGCTGTAAAAGATTCCTCCGTGCGCTGTGAAAGACTTCAAAGCCGGCTGAATATTCAACGAGGCTCCGCGTTGTTCTTGTTTCTGTCTTATTATCGTTTCCTCTTTAATGAACACTTCCTGCCTCCCCGCTTTCTCCTGTTCCATTAGAGAATTTGCTTTGTTTAAACTCCTGCGACGTCCGGGGCACGCGCGGCTCGTCGCTGCGTTTTACGGAGATTGTTGCACCCACTTACATTAGCCGTGACCCCCCCTCTCCCTCATCTCATGGGTGGTTTGCTGTATTGATGTTTTTTTTTGTTTTTTTTTTCTCCCACAGGTTGTGACCGCGGGGAAGAACAGCCATGGTTACCACTACATTCTGGTCAATCTTGTGAGTAATAACCATGCTGCTCCCCTGAGAAGGAGTGTAACCATTTATTTATTTATTTTTGCTACATGTAATAGAAAAAAAATGTGCATACTCATAGTTGGCCTGCAGTATGGAGTAGGAAAAAAGAAGTGCTCTGCATGTTTTCAATTTCTCTGTAATTTTTTTGTTTGTTCTGGTCAGAAGTTTACATGTATTCAGCCTACTAGCCTTCTTAACAATAAGCAGTTTTAATATAGATTTGGGACTATTTTCATGTTGGACCAAACAGTCATCCATTGTCTTTGTAAAGCGAAATAAGACATAGACCAGGGATCTGAAACTCCCATCGTTTTGCAAGATTTTGACAGCTTTTGGCACTTTCTAAAATTTAGAGGAGCCCCTGCTCCAAAATCTTCAGCTGAAATTTTGCAGCTTACGAGAACAATCCACCTGCTGTCTGGGAAATTCTTTGCAACGAGAGATTAGAGTTATTTAAATCCAATTAGTAAGTAAGTAAAACTGTATTTACAAAGTACATTCCAAAATAAAATAAAAAAAAATCACAGAATAAAAAAGGGAGACGTGTTTTTAGCAGGTCTTTAAGGGAAGCCACTGCTGCTCTCATAGTCAATGACAGGAATTATATTTGGAGGATTTGAAACTCGAGAAAACTGTGCCGTCTGTCAAGCAAAGTGATGATGGTGGTACTGGTGCGCTGTAAAAAAAAAAAAAACAGTAGATAGGATATTGCCGAAATAGGACCATCTCCAAAAAACATTTTATCTTCAGTTTCAGCCAGCAGATAGCAAGATGAAACATGGAAAAAAAAAAAGAAAAAATATATTTCAAGTGTAGCAAATTGCCAGAAGCTTAGCAATCTGCTACTGAGTATTTATCCAAACATTAGTGGGAGTTCATGGGTATACATTTCTCACTATGTGTGATGAATGGAAATCCACAACAAATTCAAGTTTCTGCACCCGAGACTTGTTGTGAAAACGCATCGAGGTGGTATTTTGTAATTATTCCAGCCTGAAAAAGGAAAATTCAAAAATGCATGATTAAAAATCCAAACCCTGCTGTCATATTACACTGCACAGTCACTGAGCATACTAATGGTTTATTAGATAAAGATGACTTAACCTTTTTAACCATCTTTCCTTATTTTCCCACACTCTGTGGAAGGAATAGCTAATTTCAGCTTGTTATTAGCAGGGGAGGTTTTTTTTTTTTTTTTAGAAATTGAAGGCTCGCTCTCACTTGGTGCCCTCGGTGCTGTTTCTCTGGCTGTAGAAGATGTGATTGTGGAGGAGGCAAACACATGTTCTCACACACCATGAGCTCCCAATGTTGGGCCTTAGAAAGAAAACATCAATTTTACCATGAAAAGAACTAACTTTCATGGTTCTTGGGTGAAGAAGGCGATTTGAAGGCAGTGCATTTAGGCCATTATATACTGGGAAGCAAACATGGCAGCCAGCTCAAATATTTTGACACGTTGCAACACTGACTCTGGACGGCTGCCTTTCTACGGTGCTGAACAACTGATAAAGATATATTTTTGCCTAACATCCAAAGACACAATGCTATGTTTTTGAAGGTGTTTAGTGTGTTTGAAACTCTGGTTCATTTTCCACCTTGATGTGGTTCATTTGTGTAGATGTGAACACAGCAATTTCTCTCTGGTGGGGACTGAAATAACTCCGCAGTGATTTCTTAATGTGAACATGATCCAAACTCGATCCAACACGGCTACCAGGTGTACATTGCAACTTGAACCCAATGTCTTTTGTAGTCATGTATGCGATGTGCTGTGTGATGCAGGAGAAGAAAAAAAAAAAATCAATGAAGGCTGTTTGTCTTTTGAATAGAGCAAAAAGCCTTGTGTCAACTTTCCAGAGGTCTTGTCAAAATCTCTTTGGTATACTTTTCCCATGACATCATTTGATTTACATACTAGATTCTCACTCGAAACACCGCCTCGTCTTTCTGTCTCGACATTTGGTTCTTCTGCCCAACAAACAAACTAAAATCACGTTTCTAAAAAAAAAATACAGCAAGTCGCAAGAGTGTCATCGCTGACCCATTTCACTCATGTGTAATTTTTTTTAGGGATTTTCGAATGTGAGTATGGGCAAAGTCATCGCCGGAGGAGCCAACATTTCAGGGTTTCAGATCGTCAACCCTGAGAACCCGATTGTGCAGCAGTTCAAACAGCGATGGGACCAGCTGGATGAAAGAGAATTCCCAGAAGCTCGCAACGCTCCTCTGAAGGTAGTCGGGCTTTCGCAGGGCTTTATTACATTGTGCATGCAGAACACGCAGGTCGTTCCTTCTGAAGTGATCTCCATCAGCTGTTCCTCTCTCATCCTGTTTGCCTTTATCATTCTTTTGCCCTCTCGCCTACCCTCCCTCGCTCTTTGTGGCGTCTTTGCTTTGCATTTCTCAGCGCAATCAATATATTGATAGGCAGTGCAAGCCAAGGTTATATTGCAGCTTCAATTTACATCTAATTAAACAATGATCAAGGAAGAAATGGATTTGGAATGCCATTTAATTAGATTTTGCCGTGGTGTGGTGGTCAACAAACAAGTGCCTCAACCCCTCGGTGGTGAAAAGGTCAGGAGAAGTTGCGGGGTAAGTACGTGGGAGATAAAAGTCAAACTTTTATCCTTTATTCACCACCTAACTCCGCAATAAAGTTTTGGATGAGGTCCTGACATTTAGATAAGTCCTCGATAGCTTAAGTTGCATTTAACCTACTGATAAGCAAGGTGTCAAAGTTTGCATTCACCCCAAAACACACAAACCTGACCAGACGCCGAAATGCTTTGAAGCACACAAATTGCCTCTTTTTCATCTGACTTCTCTCAATTTAACAGCCTGTCAAAGAATAAAAAGTCTTTTTGTTTTCACAGCACAGTTTTTTCAGCATCGTATGTTCTGTTGTTTGTGTTTATCACTCTCTGTTTTTGGACAGTACACCTCTGCCCTGACCCACGACGCCATCCTAGTGATAGCCGAGGCATTCAGGTACCTGAGGCGCCAACGCGTAGACGTCTCTCGTCGAGGCAGCGCAGGAGACTGTCTGGCGAATCCCGCCGTACCCTGGAGTCAGGGCATAGACATCGAGAGAGCTCTGAAAACGGTAAGGAAGGGATATGGGAGGGAGTGGTAGGCTGAGACCAAACAGAGAGAAAAAAAAAAGGGGGGGGGGGCTGAGAGAAGTAGTGATGCAGGGTTAGCATGATAAAGATGGAAAGTGACAGAGAGAAAGGGAGAGAGTGCAGAGCTATTCTCCGCTCTCTGCCTCCAGATATCTCTGCGCAGAGCTCACTCAAATCCAGGCCCTCATTACCATAAAACTACATCTTTTATTAAAGCGTATCCAGTTCATCATTTGATTAACGGACTGAGTGCGCTCCAGTTGCAAAATGGACACGGGCACCTTAATGCCAGCTATATCTGCAAAGTGATGCAAGCCTTCCACTTCTTCCTCGCTCTAAGTGTCTGTTTTTCCATCAGGTCCAGCTGCAGGGGATGACCGGGAATATCCAGTTTGACAACTATGGCCGCAGGACCAATTACACAATAGAGATACATGAAATGAAAAAGGATGGGCCAAAGAAGGTAAGACCTTTTGCAGCTGCCAGAGCTACTTGGAATCATTTTCCTTGGCCAACATTAAAGTTAAAAATTTTAAGTTGGCTTGTATTTAGCAGCAAAACTGTACACCTTTGCATCCCCAGTACTTATTTAGAATATGAAAACTTTGTCAAACAGAAATGTTGCAATAATAATAAAAAGGGATTTTACACTCTATTAGAAAAAAAAAAAAAAAAAATAAATAAAATTATATATATAAAAATTTTTATTTAAATATATAAATATTTTTATATATATAT